>NC_090753.1:76310781-76323281 GCF_036898095.1 Palaemon carinicauda
ATATATATATATATATATATATATATATATATATATATATATATATATATTATATATATATATATATATATTATTTATATATATATATATATATATATATATATATATATATATATATTATATATATATATATATATAAATATATATATATATATATATATATATATATATATATATATATATATATATATATATATTTATATACATATATTTATATATATATATATATATATATATATATATATATATATTATATATATATATATATATATATATATATGTATGTATATACATAAGTATATATATATATATATATATATATATATATATATATATATATATATATATATATATATATATAATATATATAATATATATGTATATGTGTGTGTTTGTGTATATAAATATATAGCTATATACATACATGAATGCATGCAAGGACACACACTGACAAAAATACTCATATTGGTACATAGATAAATACATTTATACGTGAATACATATATACATACATACATACATACGTACATACATACATACTTACATACTTACAGACTTACATATTTATAGATAAACAAGACCGTGTTTGTATATCAGACATTGTGTCCCTGTGTGTGTCGGTATGTATGTAAGTGCAATTGTTCCTAATCCCTATATCCTTTAAAATGCCGTACGTGTTTCATGATTCCATAAATATGAACCGAAAAATTTTGACCTAAAATTCCTCCCATTAGAATCTGATTCTGTTTGAAGCTCTGTTGACAAGCTGATGAAGATAGGTTTAACGTTGGCTCAGCCGTTGTTAATCGTTTATTGATAAATCAATGTTTTGGACAATTTGTTTGGAAAACACTTACCCATATTGGTTTTACTTCTCTCTCTCTCTCTCTCTCTCTCTCTCTCTCTCTCTCTCTCTCTCTCTCTCTCTCTCTCTCTCTCTCTCTCTCTCTCCATTTATATTATTATTATCATTTAAACATGGACACAATCTCCCATCAAAGTACTTGCAGTTACCAGCTAGATAATTTTTATTGGCAATTAGGCCAAAATATTGACCAGAAAAACGTCCAACGATATGAGCAGCGATTAAACAGTAAGAGCCATGATATACATTAAGTTGTTAGAGACCTTAAGCCATCGTATGCAACTTTGGCTCTAAGGACTCCAGCCTCTAATGCATTAATTAATGTTGCTATCCCTCGCTGGAATATCGTTTAATGGAACTGGAAAGAAAAAAGAAAGGAAGTATTACCTTGTATACATTGGCAGGTTTGGTTTTGGGATAATCAATATATTTTGATTGGAAATATTAAACGCTGTATCATCGTTCATATTTTGAATACTTAAGGAATAATAACAGAGTGGTTTCAAATCCAAGTAGATTTCCACATTGATGTCTTATTGTTCGGAATATATCTAGAATCATATTTCACGTTTAGCCAAGGATGATTAGATTATTTGGATTATTATTCATTGATTTTTGTCGGTTGAATACTGCTGGGATGGAAAAAAAAATTTCTATATGTGTCGCAATATTTCTCAAACAGAAATACTAGATATTAAGTATTATTTGAATTACCCTAAATTACCAAACGTGTTTACTCATGTTATTTTAGTATTGCTCGATCTCTGTGCTGCTTTTGATACAGTTGTGCATGAACTACTACTGAATGATCTACGGTCCATCGGTGTTGAAGATCAAGCCTTCGAATACCTAAAAGACTACTTAGTTGGTAGAAATCACTGTGTACAAATTGGAAACTCTCATTTATCACATGAACCCTTAAACAGAGGGGTACCCTAGGGGAGTGTACCAGGCCTAATCTTATTCTGCATCTATACAATTGGTCTATCAAAAATACTACAAAGGTATGGCATGAAGTTCAAACTATTTGCAGATGACACATAATTTTACTTTTCCATAAATGATATAAATGACACTACTGAAACTCTAAACCAAATCCTTGATAGTGTTAGCGAATGGATGGTTTTTAAACAACTGAAATTAAAAGAGAAAAAACTGAATTTATGGTGGTGGGTAAGAGAAACAGCGTGAGAAACTTGGGTGATAATCAAATAATGACTCAGTGCCGATATCAAGGAAAGTTATAGATCTATATCTCTAAATACCCAAATAAATAATGTGATAAAACTGCTTGTAATCATCTAAAAAAATATGGCGTTTATTAAAAAGTATCAGGACAAAAATTCTGTAATAAAAACTTATGATAAACACTGTTATTACCAGGATTGACTTCTGCAACTCTATCTACTATAATTTACCAAATGAAATTACAAAACATAAACAGAGGAGAAAGACTGATAAAAGGTGTCCCAACTAGAGAACGGATCACCCTTCTATTAATCGATTTACAATGGCTGTCGATTAAAACGAGAATTTAATTTAAAATATGTACAATAACCCACCAAGTTATCAGAACCGGTCGTCAAAAATCCTTAAGAGAATTGCTACATATTACGAAGCCAACAAATCATGTCGACACAGGAATAGTTGCAGATGGCTTCAAACTGTTGGGGCCTAGATATATGTCTACCTTAGGCTCCAGAACCTTTATATATGCGGCCCAGAGACTATATAATAAGCTCCTATGAAACAACCGAATGATTGAAGACACACAATAGAGGCGCTTTAACAGTAAATGAACAATACGAGGTATGAAACGTTAAATACTCTGAACGAACAGGGTAAAACGACAGGGGAGGCCCTGTAGAGAGTGGGGTTCCCATGCTGTATGGGACTGGAAAAGCAGCCATCAAAGTAAGTAAAGTAAGTAAAGTTATCCATAGTTTTCATTACATAAGCAATATTCTGGAATGTCTTGGAAAAGACATTGTAATACATCTGTGAGTCAGATATCATGATATTAATGAATTTCGGAACAGATCTCGACTTATTCTTGTATAAAGAGCCAATGAATGATTCACCTTTCACAATTTATTCTAACAATTTTTAAGGTTAGAAAAATTATGTTGAAATTCTATTTTTTTTCATACTTGGATATTCTGTCCTGTCGGTTCATGTACGGTCATCAATGGAGTCATGGCTTCTTTTATAAATCTTATAAAAGGATACGAATCTACTATTACTATTACTACTACTCTTGCAAAATATATTATTACTACTACTACTACTACTACTACTACTACTACTACTACTACTACTACTACTCTCGCAAAATATATTATTATTACTACTACTACTACTACTACTACTACTACTACTACTACTACTACTACTATCACAACATCAAGTACAAATACTACAATGAAAACAACAACACGAGTAAAAATTATAACAACTACTACTAATGATGATAACAAATAGAAAATATCATTATAATCAAAAATTTATTCACGCAACGTGAAAATTGTCGATAAGAAGGGAAGAGTTGAGACGGGAAGTCCAACAATGAGGACAATAATTACTATTTCAAAACTAAAGCAAAAGATAAATTATTTTCTACGTATTTATGTAAGAGCAACTGAGAGTAGAGTCTGGTCACAGATTAGAAAATAGCAAGTCTAATAGCAATGACTACGATTGAAGGTCTAGATTGCTAATGAATATTTTCCTGTAGAAATAGAAGAAATATACAAGTATTGACTGGATCTACACTTCACCCAATTTTGTGGGGTAGCCGACATCAAACAAATGAAAAAAAGGGGACCTTTCCTCTGTACGCTCCTCCCAACCTGACGAGGGACTCAACCGAGTTCGGCTGGTACTGCTACGGTGCCACAGCCCACCCTCCCCCGTTATCCACCACAGATGAGGCTTCATAACGCCAAATCTTCTATTGCTGCTACCTCCGCGGTTATCCAAACCGACGAGAGGATCTAAAAGTTATAAATCGGTAACTAATAAGTATCATTTTAACCTGGAAACCTTAATTGAAAACCTCCTAGGATATCATTCTATTCATTATTTAAAAGATCCCCTATTTTCTGTTTGAGTTAATAGACCTAAATGTCGTATCCAGAAGGACAAATGAGCATCATAATAACAGCCAAATGGCCGAGAGAAATCAGCCTTGAAGAATCATGCTCTTCTTCGTTCGGAAAACAGCAGGACAAAAAGTTCAAGTGTTTTCGTCTGTTTTCAAAATCCCATATATTTTTGGGTCATTGCTTCATATTTACATTTTACTCGTCAGATCTCGGAGTGAATTCTAAGTTTTACAATCACATAGATTCTATAGATTTTTCATTAGAAAGGTTTATTTCTTCAGTATGAATCTCCTCAAAGTTATGAAATGTGTTTTTGTGTAGTGTAACACACAAATTTTTCTTCAGGTTATGTAGTATTCTAAATTTCTCTTCAATTGTAGGAAATCAATATATATTGTCTTCAATCATTCAGTTGTTTCGTGGGATCTTATTATATAGTCTTGGGGCCGCATATATAAAGGCTCTGGAGCCTAATGTAGACATATATCTAGGTCCCAACATTTTGAAGCCATCTGCAACTATAAGTCTTATCTTGAAATTATTTCTCATTGAGGGTTTGTTCCAACAGTTATATTATCAGTTTGGAAATAAAATTAATCAGGAAATACATCCAAAAAGCAGAGAGAGAGAGAGAGAGAGAGAGAGAGAGAGGAGAGAGGAGAGAGAGAGAGAGAGAGAGAGAGAGAGAGAGAGAGAGAGAGAGAGAGAGAGAGAGCTCACCAAGCATTTCAGTCATCGGATTCATTGATATCTAGACATTTTGTTGGTCGAAACCAATGAGAAATGGTAGACCTGATATACATAAAGAAAATAAACATCATGGCGATGGTATGCCATCGAAAAAAAAAGGAAAGCCTGCTGAATTGAATTAATCTATATTCAATGTTTTTTTTTTTAAGAGTAAGCTACGATTGAGAAGTACATATTTTTTTTTTTACCATAAAAAATCTTACTTTGTGTAGATGTTCCGAAAGAGAATCAAAGTCTGTCATCAATTCTTTAATTTTTCTCTGTTTAACATTCTACGAAAATGACTTTTTTCTTAAACTATCTTAATTTCTTAAAAAAATTTCATGTTCTTTTTGTCTATGTAGATGCGTTTTTTTTTTTATATTTTTCTTGTTTCTTCTTTTTACAAAAAAAGACAAAAAACTGCACCCACTGAATTCTCTTATTCATAAGAAGTACCAACTATTTTAATCAAATTTCGGAGAGCACAAAATCCTGACATTTTCTCCTTTCCCTAGACCTCCAATTTAACTGAGACAGATTAGGGAATTTTCAAAGCTTCCTAAGTGACGAACATTCCAGCTAACGGAAATTTCAGGTGACAGGAATTCCAGGTGGGGGGAGTTCCAGGTGATACGCAGAGGAGAGAAATTAAAAAGATTTTTCACGAGTCGAGTTGTAACGCTGAATTAAATATCGCGTTTCAGAGCGGTAGTTAAATACCACCGAGTCGTGACTGAATAATATATGCTTAGATCGTGGGTCTGTCCTGGCGACTGATAACGTGAGTCATCATAGAAAATAGAGACTAAACTGACTAAAGGAATAAACAATATTGGTTGTTTTCATCCTATATTATAACTTTGTTCGATGCCATTGAGTGATAAGGCCTTCAATACCTAGTCAATTCACGATCTCAAATATTTGTTTTGCCTTCAGTAAAAAAAAAAAAAAAGTTTTGCTCATAGTTTTTTTCCAGTGTATATATGAAAAATAATGGATGCGCGATGTCAACTTAGAAAAGCAATATTATATAGAAAAGATTTTACTAATACGAGATTATTAAATGAACTATACTGTTGTAAATGACTAACTGGCATCATATGGGTGTCTACATCAATTTTAGAAAGAGCAATTGAGGAAATAAGAAGTTTTCTTTGGAAGATAGAAGAAAAAGTAGTATAAGAAAGTGGACAACTGAAAAAAAAATAAATGATGAGATTATTCCCCCCCCCCCCAAAAAAAAAATGTCATCTGTCATATTCAAAATTACGCATGTTTCAAATGTATATTCACTTCATATTTTTCAGATAGACTTTAACTGTCACGCACCCATAAAATATTTCTCTCTATTTTCATATCTGATGGCCAATGAATACATGAATTTCAATTCTATTATTAAATCTCATTGATATGAATAGAAATTTAGAACTTTAAGCATTTTCGATTCTTCCCTTCTCTCTTTCTTCGTTGAAATTGAGTGACTGATTTTTTAAGATATTGAAATATGATATCGAGCAATGAAAACGTAAATTTCTACGGAGAGAGAGAGAGAGAGAGAGAGAGAGAGAGAGAGAGAGAGAGAGAGAGAGAGAGAGAGAGAGATGCAGGGTTCTATAGAACTAGTTTTATTTCGGACATTCAATTGTAACACTAATCTTTTAATCTGATTCCAAAGTTCCTTTGTTATACGTGTTTTGAAGTTTGAGGTCTCTTTTCCTAGATTTTATTCTATTTTATTTCCACATTTGACCAGTGAGGAAACATAAGAATACAATATAGATTCAAGAATGGCATATGCAGAGTTCCCACACTGAATTGGAACGAAATCCAAATGAAATATTCTTTTAATGGTAAAGCTTCGCCAGAGAATGGCATATATATAGACATATATATATACAATATTTATGTATATATATATATATATATATATATATATATATATATATATATATATATATATATATATATATATATATATATATATATATATATATATATTTTATATATATATATATATATATATATATATATATATATATATATATATATATATATATATATATATATATATATATATATATATATATATATAAATATATATATATATATATATATATATATATATATATATATATATATATATATACACACACACACATATATATATATATATATATATATATATATATATATATACATGGAGGTATGCATATGTGCATTATTTATAATTGTAGCGAGAGAGAGAGAGAGAGAGAGAGAGAGAGAGAGAGAGAGAGAGAGAGAGAGAGAGAGAGAGAGAGAGAGAGAGATGCCCTGGAAGGAATATTTAAAAAGAAACTTTATGATATATGAGTAGTATCATCCGCACATACCATTAAACTAAATGATAAAATGAATGAAACCTATTTTTTAATATATAATCTCTCATTTTTTGTTCATCGTCTCTAAATTTCCTCCTATAATTCAAATTGCATGTTTTATTATTTAAATTTTCATATGCATTACTAATATCCTAATATTTACTGATATGTTTGTTGCAAATGATCATTTCCTGACTTTAAAAATACATTTAATATGCCATTTGATATAAGGGTATCTGTAATTAAACCACAAACTAAAGTGAAAAAATAATATCAATAATAGTAATTTTAATAATAATAATAATAATAATAATAATAATAATAATAATAATAATAATAATAATAATAATAATAATAATAATAATAATAATAATAATAATAATAATAATAATATCAATTGTTATTATTATTATTATTATTATTATTATTATTATTATTATTATTATTATTATTATTATTATTATTATTATTATTATTATTATTATTATTATTATTATTATTATTATCATTATTGTACCTATTACCATTAACGATAAATAATTCTATTTCATCCTGTATACATTTAAGTAAAAAGTATGCATTTAAATATTCTTACCATACACATCAAATACACATGCTTAAAATTCTATATATTCAACCCCTTTTTTTATGAAAACGCAACTTTACGTATTTCATTTTCAGACGACATCATTAGGTCGGCTGTCCTTGTCAGTCGTCGGATAAAGGGATTCATAAGTGAATTCTGATGTTATTTGGCCTTTTATCATGACTGTTATGATAAGTTCAAAGGAATTTCAACGAGACGTCTCTCTTCAGCCATGCCTCTATATTACACTGTATATGGTATGCTTATGACGTGAAGATAAAGAGAAAACTAAGAAGAGGTAAAAAGCTTTATATGAAACTCTTATGCCCTAAAGCTATATAATCGATTTTATAAAGAGGACAAACTGACAAAGACGGAGAGAGTAAATGGAAAAGAGGAAGAAGGAGAATAAGATGATCAGGATCAAATTATTATCATCTTAATGATAAAGGCGGTGTTTTTTCTCTAGGAAAAGAAAATATAAATATGTATCAATAATAATTATTTATTCATTCTCATAACTTGGGAGCAATGCTTTGATGAGGCATTCATACTAACATAAATATACTGAGAATAGCCAATAGAATGATAAATTTACTAGTTAGTTGCAATCCAATATTTCTTTAGAAATATTCTTTTATAATTCTCTGCTCTTATAAGGTTTGAAATAATAATAATAATAATAATAATAATAATAATAATAATAATAATAATAAATAATAATAATAATAATAATAATAATAATAATAATAATAATAATATAATAATAATAATAATAATAATAATAATTATATTAACAGGATAATACTAATAACAACAACCAACAACAACAACAATAATAATAATAATAATAATAATAATAATAATAATAATAATAATAATAATTAATAATAATAATAATAATAATAATAATAATAATAAGGGATGATTTCAACTTTTACGAATATATCTATATTTAAATTTTATGTAAGAAATTCGTTGATCTTACAGCACACTTAACATCACAATGAGAACATTATCTTCATCTTTGGATGAGTCCCGGCTGAAAAAGGTAGGAAGAACATTATCTTTGCTAAATAAAATTAAAATAACTTTGACATTTTGCTTTTCCAAGCTCCTATAATATTCACTCCTCCTTTAAAAAGCACCACTACCGTTTTTTTCATCTGTGTTCAGCTGCAGTTTTTTTCAGACTAGTGATAGAAAATACCATTACATTACCAGTCCAAATTTGTCTGTTCCTTAACAAAATCCTGTCACTTGAAATTAGAATAATAGACAATAGATACTAAAGATTAACAAACTCGAATAGAATACTTTTTTATGGTAGATATTTATTAGCCCATATCCTCTTCCTATTTGGGTCTAGAAGTCAGGAAAATTTTGGATAATTAGCAGCGTCCAGGTGAGAGGTTCTTACAACTTTTCAATCAACGAGGAAAGTTTCCCCGGATACAGGTGGAATGAAATCATCTATTTCCCCTGCAGTGGTCAAGGGACAGAGTGGTTTCAAATAGTAGTTCAGGTCAATGAGAGTCAGGTCAACCAAACTATTTTGGCCTTTGTTTGTTCTATAATGCTTGAGTACTTTAGTTTAGTCGATTTTTATATTTTCTTTATTAATGTTTTAACATTTTATCATTTCTGCGGAGATATATTTGCTTCTACTTGGAGTAAGGTTCCTTTCGGATATTTTTATTTGTTTTAAATAACAATAATGAATAGGGAATTAATGATAAGCATAATGATTATAGAAATCATAATGTTATATTAACAATACCTTCATATGTATCTATGATATTGTAACATAATAATTTTCATATATGTTGGGCAGTGCATTTATAAGGTACTCATATTCTTTGTGTATATCGTCAATATCAAAGTAATTTATACATCTCCCTAAATATTTCATATAACTATTTTTTTCTATCAAATTTTCATATGTCGCTACTCTCATAATGTCTCAAACAATTTTACAACTTATATTCATAATCTATCAGGCATCAGTCCCAGATCAAAGAAGTGAATTTTGCGTAATGTTAACCGAGCTAACATAAGATAAATATATTTCCTCCTCATTCTAAGATTTAGATTCAGCCTATTTTAAACGAATTATTGAAATTCTCTCGTGGTTTTGCTCTTCCAAACACCTCAAATCTCCTTCCTAAAGATGTAGTTTTAATCATTTCAAATCTGGGCTACAAAAGGACACAGCATCATTATTTCCCTGAAAATAAAAGATAAACTTCCAAATTAAAGGATAATCATAAATTCCTCGAAGCACAGAAGTCAAAACCAGGAAGTCATCGACTGCATTCATCTTCTGATATAGGTTTAAAGTTTGGAAAATTCTGTATAAATAGCAGCGTGTGCGTAAGAGACTCTCGCAGCTTTCCGATAGACGAGAAAAGTTCTCAGGAATTCAACAAATAAGTGGCTTCATTCATGTATAATTAACAGAGGACAGAGTGTTTGAAACTGGTACTCAAAGTTGACTTAAATTGTGTCAGGGAAACTACTCGGAATATTTAATTTATTTCGTTAAATCCATGTCTACTTCGGTTTGGGTTTTTTTTTCACTTTCTTTACTTTTTTAACAAAGATTCAACACTTTAATCTTTGCTTACCATGATTTGGCTCTTTATTTTTAAGTGAGAGGTTGATTTATTTAGGAAAGTACTGTATATTTTGGATAATAAGTAGAAGAATAATGATAATGTATATAGTTATATTAATGATAAGACTGTTGATAATATTAATAACTCCAATTTAAATTAATTGAGATAAAAATCTTAGTACTGATAATATATGATAATAATCACTTTCATTATTATTATTATTATTATTATTATTATATTATTATTATTATTATTATTATTATTATTATTATTATTATTATTATTATTATTATTATTATTATACCAGAGTATAGCTCTAAATAGATAACTAGCTATTGTACATATTGTTTACAAAACAAAATAGAAAATTACAGAAATCTTTTTGTATGGAATGAATGAAAGGAAGAGAATATAATTACTTTATGATTATAGAAAACATAATTATTTTAATACAGATAAGTTTTTTTATACAAATGAAAATTAAACGGAAAGAAGACAGGAGCAGAACTTTACAAATAGCAGAGATACATATGAACTGGATATGTTCGTTTAATAAGAATTTAAAGTATTTTCTTAATGATTATTTCAAGTATATTAATAACAAAAAATCATTCCGTAATGACTACAGTTATTCTGTTTGCGTGAAATAGAATAAAAGATGATATTGTTACCATTCAAAATATCCTTGAAACTATATTGTAACTTTCATAAATATGTTATATTTATTCAGCCTCCTCCTAAGAAGTGGTCATTTCTATCAAGAAATAATTCTTCATATAACTTGAATAAGAGTTCAGCGAGACGGACGAACTTGAGAGTAGGATATTGCTTCCTAAAAAGATGGCGTGACTGTCACTGGAAGAAGTTGGAGAGATTGCTTCTGTTTTCCTGGTGTCGTGTATATTTTTGTGTCCATTTTTCGTTCTGGCATAGAGCTTGTTGTACTTTACTTACTTTACTTTGACGGCTGGTTTTACGGTCTCATATACAGTAGAAGGGGAACCCCACTCTTTACAGGACCTCCGCTGTCATTTTACCTTGTTCGTTCAGAGTATTTGACATTTCATTTACTGTTAAATCGTCACTGTTGTGTGACTGTTTAAATAAGAAAGTCTTCAGTTTCCTCTTGAAAGCCTTAATATCTTCAATCATGCGAATGTTTCGTGGGAGCTTATTATATAGTCTCGGGGCCTCATATTTAAAAGCTCTGGAGCCTAAAGTAGACATAAATCTAGGTTCCAACAGTTTGAAGCCATCTATAACTATTCTCGTGTCGACACGATTAGTTGGCGGCGCAATATGAAAGTATGATATTGGAAGTAGTTTTCCTCGACGAAAGATTTTCATAGCTGATGAAGTTTCAATTTTATTCTTTTTGAGATTCTATGTTATTATGACGATTTCTTATTTTAGTTGGGAATATTTTATTGGAAATTTACATAGGTGGGGAATTTCTTCTTGAAAATCCTTTACTAAACTACTTTTTCAATAAAACTCATTCCTTAATAAATTGGAATCATTTATTCAGAATTTCTTTTATTTATTCAATCTCATTTTTAGTAAACTTCCTTACAAATTTAGTTTATACATTTAAAAAACAACTTTTTGCTTTTGAAACTGCATTCATCAGTCAATTATTTTTAGTCAAATAAATTTCCATCATTTGAAAAACTTTTTGGAAAACACAATTCACTTGAATATATCCATATATATTCCTTCGAGATAGATATTGTCTTACAAAATACTTCACGAATGGTATTTCTTTCTATAAAGGTTCAGAATAGTAACAACAACGAATTGAAATGAAACGAAAGTGATTCTACAATCAACCTTTTCTTAGAAATAATAAACTAAAGAAGGAATAAGCTTCGAACATCGATTACCTGTTAAATCCGTAGAGAAAATACCTACGGTTGATTTTCTATCAATAACTGCCAACGCGACTACTTTCTATTTCATGTAATGTAGAATCTTAAATATTTAGCCCAGTATTTTCATTTTTTTTTATTTTCTCTCTTTCATTTCAAACCTATGATAGAGACTATTTAATCATTATATACGTTTTTTTTATTGAGGGACTATTTAAAAATATTTACAAGTTCATTGACATTTGCAAAAAAAAAAAAAATCGTATTATATGGGATATCACATAACATTAGTCATTTGATTTTCTTCCCTCATTCGCTTACTCTTTCCAGTTAACGAGGAAAGTTCTCAGGATTCCGATAGAATAAA
>NC_090753.1:76330781-76338155 GCF_036898095.1 Palaemon carinicauda
AAATTCTCTCTCTCTCTCTCTCTCTCTCTCTCTCTCTCTCGTTTATTTGTGCGAGAGAAAGACTCAAAAAAACAAATAAGATATTACAAAGAAAACAGAAGAAAATAAACCCTTATTAATATTATTATTATTATTATTATTATATTATTATAATTATTATTATTATTATTACCAGCTAAGCTCCAACTCTAGTTGGAAAGCGAGATGCTTTAAACCCAAGGGCTCCAACAAGGAAAAATAACCCAGTGAGGAAAGGAAATAAGGAAATAGATAAACGACATGAGAAATAATAAACAATTAAAATAAGATATTTTAAACACAGTAACAACATCAAAACAGAACTTTTGAAGTTCCACCGATTCAACCACCCGATTAGGAAGATCATTCCACAACTTGAGGTCGTCTTTTTTTTTTTTTTTTTTTTTTTTTAAATAGGGTCCCTCAATTTTTATTTTTTTTATAATAAGGGTGTTTGCATCCGTTCAGATCGTCTCTCTGTCCATTCCTCTGCCTACTTGGATGGAGTTTGTCAAAGGGAAAAATTCCAAATCAGAGAGACGCTAATTCAAAATTCCTTTTTGGAATAAATACGTCTATCGATCACAGGCACAAACATTTTTTATAAATGCTTTTAATAATTCAATTCCTTTTCGCCTTTGAGCTTGAGGAGGTCTCGATGCAACAGCCGTCGAAGGAGATTAAGTTTGTCTTTCGTATTTGCCTCTGGTTTGCTGTAATTGCCCTAAAGGATAAAAGGTCCTCTGTCAGTGGTCTTCTCCAAGAGGAATTTTATCATACTGTCGCCTCTCTCTCTCTCTCTCTCTCTCTCTCTCTCTCTCTCGTTTTGTATCTGATCTCTTTCATTTTGGTTATGATCTCTCTCTCTCTCAGAAACAGAGAGAGAGAGAGAGAGAGAGAGAGAGAGAGAGAGAGATGAATACCAATTACCTTGAATAGTCGAAGAGAAAATTCCACTTCAGTAAGACGCTACTCTAAAATTCTCTTTTGGAATAATCACATCTCTGAGTCACGACCCAAAAATTCTTTATAAATCCTTCCAAAATCCTATATTTTTTTTCTTTTTCAAAGGAGATGATGTTTGTCTTCTGACATCTTCCGTAGTGGCCCATCGCTCTCTCTCTCTCTCTCTCTCTCTCTCTCTCTCTCTTCTGACATCTTCCGTAGTGGCCAATCGGTCTCTCTCTCTCTCTCTCTCTCTCTCTCTCTCTCTTCTGACATCTTCCGTAGTGGCCAATCGGTCTCTCTCTCTCTCTCTCTCTCTCTCTCTCTCTCTCATAACAAATCTTCATAACATTTTGCAAAGTGAGATTTTCAGTTGTAAATACTATTTATGTAAATTGTT
This sequence comes from Palaemon carinicauda, assembly GCF_036898095.1. NCBI lineage: Eukaryota > Metazoa > Arthropoda > Malacostraca > Decapoda > Palaemonidae > Palaemon > Palaemon carinicauda. The sequence goes on from NC_090753.1 coordinate 76,332,145, forward strand.
AAACCTCAATTTGTAACGAAAGAAGCAATTCTGCATAATAATGATATTTGAAACTTCAAGACTCGTAGAGAGATTCGGAAATATTCTCTAAGTGAAATTTCTGATGAGAAGTTGCTAAACTAAAAACGAAAATCCAGATGAAAAATATATTTTCAATGATGTCCATACTCAAAGAGGCATCTTTTGTGGGACCTTTACCAAGGAGTGCTGCATTAGATCCCTCTCTGGTTACGGCTTATTTTTACGTGCCTACACATGCACCGAATAGTCTGGCTTTATTCTTTACACGTTTACCTCTTTCATCATACACCTGACAGCACTAAGACTACCGGAAAAAAAAAATTGCTCTTCACAGAAGCGGTTAAATACTGCACGGTATTTTTATAGTGGATCCTTACCACTTGGTAAGGTTAGAAGAGACTAGGATCGTGTAGTGCCATAGCCTCTGTACCATGGTCTTCCGCTGTCTTGGGTGAAAATTTTCTTGCTTGAGGGTACACTCATGCACACTATTCTGTCTGTTTCCTGATTTCCTTTCCTCTCTGGACTATTTTCCTTGTGGGAGCCCTTGGGCTTATAATATCCTGTTTTTTCCAAATAGTGTTATAGTTTATCTAATAATATATAAATGCAGCAATGGTAGTGGATGGTCTTTTGTGAATCTAGCTTCTTCCCTACCTCGATTTCTACATTTATAATTCACAACAAAGTGAAGATGGTTTCGAAAGATATTAAACATCTAGATTTTCAATCACACATGGAAATAACTGATGAATTTGGAGAACAGGGTGATCCTTTGGAAACATTGTTCTCATTTATGATAGAACAAAATACAATGATTCTGTGGTAGTCATATGGCAATGGAATTTTCACATTCCTCTATGCTACTCCTTTGTTGATATGCTTGGAATTAACTGCATGCTTATATATATACTAACTATAATGTTCGTGCCATCTCCAAAAGGAGAGAGAGAGAGAGAGAGAGAGAGAGAGAGAGAGAGAGAGAGGAGAGAGAGAGAGAGAGAGAGAGAGAGAGAGAGAGATAGGTGGTGGTGGTATTGTAGTCAACATTTCCTGTTGTCACGGGCCTTTCCCTTGTTTGTCCCGTAGGTGATCTGAAAAAAAATTAGAAGGTTGGTTGTTAAACTAAAGGAAATTTGAAAGGTTTTTTTAGTTGTAGAGACAGATGTGAACAGAGGAAGGATGAGTGTGTTAGTTGAAGGGGGCCATCGTGTCACGGATAGCGGTAGTTTGAAAGATTGTAAGGCCTTTGAAATGTAGAGAAATGTTGCAGGTGGGGTTGTCCAACCCTTTACTCCCTAGGGTCTCTGCGGAGTATTTTAGCAGTAGAAAAAATGTTATGGAAAGATACAGAGGATGGTGTGTATAGGGCCTTACAGTGAGGGGATGAGATGAGTTTCAATGAGGAATTCAGAGGTTACAGTACCTCAGTGGAGGTAGATTTGAAAGCAACTGTCTGTGGATTTCATTGTTTTCAACAATTGATTTTGCCAGTGTGGCTGCAGTCTGCATGGCGTGTAGTGAGTTGACGTCTGCTTGTAGGTTACCCCTCAATTGTACTGTCTCCCTACATTCTAATAGGTAGTGCAGGAGGGTCTGTTGTGGTGTCTCGTCACAGTGTTCACAAGGTCTTTCGTTGTTTTCTAACATCTCTCAGCATGCTTTGTATCCCAGCCTGAGTCTGTGAATGCTTACAGCCTCTTCTCTTAGTGTGTGTCTGTCTATGGGGGGGAGGCACTAGATCTGTGGCCCATTTGTACCAGAGGGGGAGTTATTCCCTATCCACTTGTTTAGGTCTTTGACAAATTTTCTTTGAGCTGTGGCTTTATCTTATTTTTCATTTGTTGAAGTGCAGGCTGTGTGTGTACCTGTACCCTATCTATGTATCTGGTGCTTTTGGCTAGCTCATCTGCTTTCTCATTCCCTGGTATTCCGATGTGACTGGGAATCCAGTTGAGAGTTACAGGTCTGCCTCTTTCATTGTGCTGATATAAAAGTGCTTTGATATCAGCTATTAGAGCCTTGTTTTCTTTGTTCTTTGTTCGTTGCAAGACTTGCATCGAGGATCTTGAGACAGGATGGATGACTACAGGCCCTTCTTCGCTTTCAATTGAGTGTTTTGGTGCTTACTGTATTGCAACAAGCTCCGTCTGCATGGTGGAGGCATTGTTGGATGTTCTCCGGCAAGTCGTAAAGTTGTTGGAGTACACTGCAGCTCCTGCTGTCTGAATTCCAGGATCTACAGTGCCATCTGTGTGGTAGTTCTGCGCCCCCGAAATTTCTGTGCTCCTGATGGCTTCCTGGGCTGTAGTTCTTAGTTGCTCCATTGTGCAGTCTTCCTTTGCGTTTGGAAGCTTTGTATACCTAAAGGCCGCTACTTCTTTATTTCCAGAGTGGAATGTGCTGTGTGTCGTGACCTGTTTCTGGCCTCAATTGCAGGATTTCTTCAGCTATTCCCGGGCTCTTTATGTTGTTACGGTGATCCTTGCCCTGGGAGCTTGGGGTCTGGATCTCAGCGTGCTTCATGAGCTCCTCTCTTACTCTCTATTTTGCTATCGAGTCTGTCAGAGAGAAAAAAAATTGCTATAGCGGTCGCATTTCTCTGTGCAATCCTGTCTTCTAGAGTCGGCAGGTTGGTTTCAAGCCTGATATTGCACAGCCTTGTCGACATGGGTGCTCGTAGCATAAGTCTCATGGCGTCAATTTGTATTACCTCTATAGTGGCTTTTTGGACCTCTGTCAGGTTTGTTAGGGTGGGAGCAGCATAGTCCACAAGAGTTCTGGTGTAAGCTAGATAGTACTTATTCTGCTTAAGTTCATTTGCTCCGTCCTTTAAAGAAGACGTATCTCATGGCTACTAGTCTTGCATTTTATTTTTCTTTAAGATAATTTCCTCCTTGAAGGTAAGCTGTTTGTCTATGTCAACTTCAAAGTACGAGAAAGAGATCAAAATTAGATCGTTTATAAATTGAGTACGTTTTCTATGAGATCAAATTTATTTACACCAAAGAGAACTAATTTAACGGTAACTAGTATAAACATTTATTTACCATCATCCTCTTGATTATTGTATTGAAACACTATTAGCATCTTGGACATATTAGTGAATATTGTATTAAATCAAACATAATCATTATAAATGCTGTTTAAAAAACCTAATTATGAGTACTCTACGATTTGAAAAATAATAATGTCTACATATTGATTATTAATTAAAAATAGATAAAATGGAGGAATGGTTGGAAAAAATGTGACCAAGTATTGTATGCATTTTTTTTTTTTTAAGATCTTGATGTACATCTTTTCCTTTTAAGGAAAATCATCCTATTGATTGTGTCATTAGCAAAGAAATTGATTCATTCAAATAACTCACTGGAAAGAAACATCATTGAGTCCAGTTTTATAAAAACGAAAGCTTCGATAACAACCTGAACATAGCACATGGAATGTACAGAAACTCGGTGCTTTTATGTGCAAAGAGATCTGCAAGTTTTATGAAGATAAACTTTAACTACTTACTGCAGAACTGGGTGTAGTGTGTATAGGGACCGAGTTGTTATTGATATTGTGAGAAAATTCACCGTATCAAGTCCGTGAATGGTGTTGGCAAGGACTATATATACCAGGTCAGCCAACGCGCAGCTTAAGCTGTGAATCACCCATTCTGTGACGCCAAGCTTCCCCGTCTCACACACGTGGGTAAACAAAACAAAGGACCGTTGCCTTAGTTAGCTACCTATGGGTCTCGCCAACACTAAGCCCCTTCGGATGACGTAGGTGCGCAGAAGAGGCTTAAAATCGGTACGCTGTCTGGCTGACCTGGTATATCTGGACCGTGGGTGTTGGGCACAGTTGAGGGACTTCTGAGTGGTCGAGCCATCGAACTTGTCTTGTATTTTTGTGTGTCTGTTAAGGTTGCCTTGCCATATGCAAGACACGGGGTCTTGCGTTGGCAGCCCATAAGCGAATGTAACTGTAATTTACTTTAAATTACTTTGAGAGAAGGAAATGAATTTGATTCATTCATTTGAGATTATCTTGCCTTATGCAAGACACAGGCTCTTGCGTTGGCAGCCTGTAAGCGAATGTAACTGTAATTTACTTTAAATTACTTTGAGAGAAGGAAATGAATTTGATTCATTCATTTGAGATTATCTTGCCTTATGCAAGACACAGGCTCTTGCGTTGGCAGCCTGTAAGCGAATGTAACTGTAATTTACTTTAAATTACTTTGAGAGAAGGAAATGAATTTGATTCATTCATTTGAGATTATCTTGCCTTATGCAAGACACAGGCTCTTGCGTTGGCAGCCTGTAAGCGAATGTAACTGTAATTTACTTTAAATTACTTTGAGAGAAGGAAATGAATTTGATTCATTCATTTGAGATTATCTTGCCTTATGCAAGACACAGGCTCTGGCGTTGGCAGCCTGTAAGCGAATGTAACTGTAATTTACTTTAAATTACTTTGAGAGAAGGAAATGAATTTGATTCATTCATTTGAGATTATCTTGCCTTATGCAAGACACAGGCTCTTGCGTTGGCAGCCTGTAAGCGAATGTAACTGTAATTTACTTTAAATTACTTTGAGAGAAGGAAATGAATTTGATTCATTCATTTGAGATTATCTTGCCTTATGCAAGACACAGGCTCTTGCGTTGGCAGCCTGTAAGCGAATGTAACTGTAATTTACTTTAAATTACTTTGAGAGAAGGAAATGAATTTGATTCATTCATTTGAGATTATCTTGCCTTATGCAAGACACAGGCTCTGGCGTTGGCAGCCTGTAAGCGAATGTAACTGTAATTTACTTTAAATTACTTTGAGAGAAGGAAATGAATTTGATTCATTCATTTGAGATTATCTTGCCTTATGCAAGACACAGGCTCTTGCGTTGGCAGCCTGTAAGCGAATGTAACTGTAATTTACTTTAAATTACTTTGAGAGAAGGAAATGAATTTGATTCATTCATTTGAGATTATCTTGCCTTATGCAAGACACAGGCTCTTGCGTTGGCAGCCTGTAAGCGAATGTAACTGTAATTTACTTTAAATTACTTTGAGAGAAGGAAATGAATTTGATTCATTCATTTGAGATTATCTTGCCTTATGCAAGACACGGGCTCTGGCGTTGGCACCCCGTAAGATTTTGAATTTGAAAGGACCAAACCACTACATAAATTCATGCGGACGGAAAGTAGACCGTAGTGTCGAGGAAGTCAGATTCGACTGATGATTTATGTTTCTTTTCATGCATGAAAATCATAACATAAAAGTACTTAATACATAAACATAAAAGATATTACATAGGTGAGAAATTTTATGTGCAATTATTTTTAAATAAACTTAGCATCAGTGCGTTACGAGAGCGTTGAATATCTATGAAAACATTGTAAAAGACAGTCTTATAGTATGTATTTGGAAGTCACCCGAGTTTCCTAAGTTGGCATTCTTTCCAACCACCATAAACTGAGTTTTATTTTTATTTTAGCTGTTCAACTGTGAATCCACTCCCTAACACAGCTAAGAATGCGGTTTAAAACTTCAGTTGTATCATCTCTTGCTTGAGGGTGCACTCGGGCACACTGTTCTATCTAGTTTTACTTCCTCTTGTTTTGTTAAAGTTTTTATAGTTTATATAGGAAATATTTATTCTAATGTTACTATTCTTAAAATATTCTATTTTTTATTGTTTCCTTTCCTCACTGGGCTATTTTCCCTGTTGGGGCCCCTGGGCTTATAGCATCCTGCTTTTCCAACGAGGGTTGTAGCTTAGCATTTTATAATAATAATAATAATAATAATAATAGTAATAATAATAATAATCAATGTCATTTATGGAGAAGTAAAATTGTTCTATCCGCAAATAGTTTAAGCTTCACTTCATGCCTCTGTATAGTGGTTTTGATGGACCGATAGTACAGATATAGTATATATACAGAATAAGATTTGGCTTAGTACAGTTTCCTGGAGTATTCTGAATTGATAGGTG
>NC_090753.1:76341155-76392200 GCF_036898095.1 Palaemon carinicauda
AGAGAGAGGTCATAACCAAAATGAAAGAGATCAGATACAAAACGAGAGAGAGAGAGAGAGAGAGAGAGAGAGAGAGGTCATAACCAAAATGAAAGAGATCAGATACAAAACGAGAGAGAGAGAGAGAGAGAGAGAGAGAGAGAGAGAGGCGACAGTATGATAGAATTCCTTTCGGGGAAGACCACTGACAGAGCACATTTTATCCTTCAGGGCAATTACAGCAAACCAGAGGCAAATACGAAAGACAAACTTAATATCCTTCGGAGTCTGTTGCATCGAGACCTCCTCAAAGGCGAAAAGGAATTTGAATTATATAGTGCATTTATAAAAGATGTTTGTGCCTGTGATCGATAGACATGTTTATTCAAAAAAAAAAAAAAAAAAAAAAAAAAAAAAAAAAAAAAAAAGGAATTTTGAATTAGCGTCTCTCTGATTTGGAATTTTTCCCTTTATCAGACTCCATCCAAGTTGTGGAATGATCTTCCTAATCGGTGGTTGAATCGGTGGAACTTCAAAATTTCTGTTTTGATGTTGTTACTGGGTTTAAAATATCTTATTTTAATTGTTCATTATTTCTCATGTCGTTTATCTATTTCCTTATTTCCTTTCCTCACTGGGTTATTTTTCCTTGTTGGAGCCCTTGGGGTTTATAGCATCTTGCTTTTCCAACTAGGGTTGTAGCTTAGCTGGTAATAATAATAATAATAATAATAATAATAATAATAATAATAATGAGTTATTTTCTTCTGTTTTCTCTATATTATCTTAGTCTCTCTTACACAAATAAACGAGAGAGAGAGAGAGAGAGAGAGAGAGAGAGAGAGAGAACTTAAGGGTTAATATAATACTATACATTGCACCTCAACTTTGCGCATAAATAATAAATAGTGTTAAGCAAGTAAATGTGATCAGCAAATTCTACGCAAAGATCTTTTATTTATGAAGATAAATATTTTAAGTAAAAAATCAGCTTTACTTCTTCACTTTGACTGAAAAGTAGCATTAGACACGCATAAATAGCCTATATATATATATATATATATATATATTCTTACTTAGAAGCATTTTCACGAGGGGGCTGTGGATTCTATTTGAAGCCGAGTCAACTCTCTTGGACCAGGAGCAAAGACCCTCTAGCAATTGTGAGCTAATGGCTGTACCACTTATTCACTGACCTACTTGACTAATGGCACCATTCATAATCCATATATCCATATACCACATACCTACACACACACACGTACACGCACACATATATATGTATATGATATATATTTAATATATATATATATATATATATATATAATTATATACATAAATATATATAGCTATATAGATATATATATATATATATATTATATATATATATATATATATATAGCTATATATTTATATATATATATATATAAATATAGCTATATATTTATTTATATATATATATATATATATTTATATATATATGTATATATATATACATACATACATTATATATATATATATATATATATGCTATCCTAAAAAAACTAAAGAGATGGAAAGCCCCGGATATGATGGAATAATTGCCGAGATGATACTAGCCGAAAATAAAGGGGCTCCCAGACTACTTATATGATTATTTCGTAGAATATGGCATGAAGAGGCAAAACATGATGAATGGGAGTTAGGAGTGTTGCAGCAAAAAAAGAAAAAAAAAAGAAAAAAAAAAGGGAGACCTGACGGATTGCAATAATTACAGAGGCATAACACTTACGTTAGTTGTTATGAAATTATATGGTATGTTTACTCAAAAGAGACTGGAAAAAAACAGATTGATGAACAGCTGAGAGATGAACAAGCAGGATTTAGAAAAGGTAGAAGTTGCACTGACCAAATTTTCTTTTTGAGACATGTTGCACAACAATGCATAGAACTATGACAAAACCTTTGACAGTGTAAACCAACCAATTTTGTGGAGAGTCCTGCATTATTATGGAATTCCTCTTAAATATATAAATTTGACCAAGCCTGTTTATGAGTATAGCAAGTGCAAAGTTAATGTTAATGGAGTCTTATCAATTGGATTTCCAGTGAACAGTGGAGTACTCCCTGGGAATGTGTTGTCACCTATGTTGTTTATCCTCCTAGTGAAATTTGGAATGCGTAGAACAGTTAAGAGATGGTGGAGAAGGCTTGGACTGGATTGGTGATAGGAATTTAGCAGATCTAGAGTATGCTGATGATGCTGTCCTTATTAGAAGAACATCACAGGATTTACAATGCTTGCTTACCAGAATGCATGAAATATCACACGAGGTTGGGCTGAAGATAAATAGAAAAAAAACAGATGATGAGAATGGAGTATGCAATGGAAGATGAAATATCAGTGGAAGGAGAAAGGATTAATGAGGTAGAATCATTTAAGTATTTAGGAACTATAATCTCCATCACAGGGTCTTTAGAATTAGAGTTCAGTGAAAGATTGAAAAAAAGCAAACCAGACAATGGCTACGTTAAATAAAATTTGGAAATCAAATCGCCCGAAATTACACATAAAAATCAGACCTTATATCAGTTTAGTGAGTCATGGTATGACAATGAAGGAATCTCCATTATATTTTGTAGATTTTAGAACAAAGCCCTCAAAAGGATATTGGGAGTTAAATGGCAGGACAGGATTAGAAATGAAACTATAAGAGAGATTACTCGAGTGCCATATGTGGACGAGATCATGTTGAGGGGTAAATGGAGATGTTTTGGGCATGTTCTTCGCACTCCCCAATAGAGATTAGTTCACCAGACGTTCAGCTGGGTTCCACAAGGGACTAGAGTTAGAAGACCCAGGCCTACATGGCTGAGGACTATGAAGCGCGAAGTAGATGATGATGAATGGGGAAGTATTGAATTAATAGTTCTAGATAGAGACGACTGGCAATATCTAACCGAGGCCTTTGCGTCAATAGGCGTAGGAGGAGATGATATATATATATATATATATATATATAGTCATAACTCAAAGAGTAATGGAAAGAATAATGATGGGAATAACATTAAGGGACAGGAAAAGAGGAACATGGATACGAGAGAAAACTAAAGTAGAGGATATTCTACCAGGTTAGAAAAAGAAACTGACATGGGCAGACCATATAATGAGAATGACAGTTAATAGGTGGACATTGAGAATAGCAGAGTGGGTCCGTAGTGATGAAAAAAGAAGCAGGGGAAGGAAGAGAAAACAAGGGATTGACGACCTGAGAAAATTTGTGAGTATAGTCCGACATAGAAAGACCATAAACAAACGGGGGAGGAAGGACATGTCTGAGGACTTTTGTCCTGCAGTGGACTACCTAAGGATGACAATGAAGATGTATATAAAATATATACGCACAGTATAAATGTATACAGTATATATATATGATAAATTTTGCACATCTAGTCGTGTTTTTCATATTCAAATAAGCCATATATTTTTGCTACATTAATGTCTGGATTCTCTTAACGACCTCGGGATCAGAGCCCAAGGCGAAATCACACACAGACAAGAGCTTCTGACCGGCCGGGACTCGAACCCTGGTCCGGGAAACTTGTAAAAACAGTGACTTACCACTTGGCCACGAAGAAAGATGGCCAAGTGGTAAATCACTTTTTATACAAGTGGCAGTGGTAAGAACAGCAATACTGTATGGAACGGAAACAGCAGGCATGAGGAAGACAGAGGAGAAGAAGATGGATGTGGCAGAAATGAGAATGCTTAGGTGGATGTCTGGGGTGACAAGAGAGGATCGGATAAGAAATGACTACATAAGGGGGTCGACAAAGGTGGTGGAAATATCAAAGAAAGTGCAGGAAGGGGAGGCTGAGATGGTATGGACACCTGATGAGGAGAGATGAGGACCACGTTGGGAGACATACTATGAAGATGGAGGTTCAAGGAAGAAGGAGAAGAGGGAGACCAAGAAAGAGATGGAGGGACTGTGTGAGAGGAGAATTACAGGAGAAGGGGATTGATGAGGCAGAAGCGCAGAATAGAAAAAGATGGAAACGGCTCATCCGCAACGGCGACCCCATATAAAAATGGGAACCAGCTGGCAAGAAGAATATATATATATATATATATATATATATTATCATCAATATCAACCATTACTAGTTCACTGCAAAATAAAGGCCTCAAATATGTCCTTCCATCCATATATAGCATACAGTAGATATATATGTATATATATATATATATATATATGCATATATATGTATATATATACATGTATATATACATATACATATATATATATGTATGTATATATATATATATATATATAAATCCTGTATATCTATTTATATATATGTACACAATATATATGTATATTATATATATATATATATATATATGCATATATATGTAGAATATAAAGTTTATATATATATACATATATATATATATAGTATATATATATATATATATATATTATCATCATCAACCATTACTAGTCCACTGCAAAATAAAGGCTTCAGACATGTCCTTCCATCCATATATAGCATAGATATATATCAACATATATATATATATATATATAGAGAGAGAGAGAGAGAGAGAGAGAGAGAGAGCATATCACAGTGAAGACCATAGTATTTATGCATCAGTGTGCTGAAAGCCCGCAGCCTCTAATGGTTTTCATATTTTTTCACTTGCAGCAAGGATATGGTTAGGCACATCTGCATGTAAATGCTTTAGCGTGAATATAAATGAGTTTGAATAGAAGGGCCCCCTCCCCCCCCTAAGGAAGTCCTAGGCCCCCCTCCCCCCCTAAAGGAAGTAAGGAAGTCCTAATCCTCTCTATTTTTGAGAGTAGTGGCCGAGAGCAAAATTCGCCTTCATGTTAAGTTTTTAAATTCGTTTTTATATTCACTGCATCAGCTCCACGAATTCCATTACTTAAAAACATTTCTTGGAACACAAGTTTCTTTAGGTTCAAGGTTTTGTACGTGAGCTCAAGATAATATGCGCGAATGGCGGGGTGGATAACGTGGTGTTATGAGGTCATATGAGGTTGGGCCTTCTAAACCGGTATGAATGACCCTCTGGGCACTAAAACCCAAGACCTTACCGCCTACCACTGACGCGGGAGACTACTGCGGGTGGTGATCGTTTATAATTTGACTCCAATCCTCTTAAAAAGACGGCTCCGGAACAAGATCTGTTTATCAGAATATTCTGAAATAGAACACAAAGGGAATATTCCTCCATGTACGTGTTTGGTTGAATCACATGACGAAAGGATAAGGAATTATTCTAAAAGTTTGCACGAAGGTTCTGACAAATATTCTTTCGGTGAAATATCAAGTTGCGTATGAAAAGGAATTCGCTAAAAATAGTTTACCTTGTTTCATACTATACTAATTGAATCAAGATAAAGAGTAGATAGTCCAATGGGCAGATCCAGGAATCACTGGGAGTCACAAACAACTTCAATATTTATGGAAAGAAAAAAAAATCGTAATATCTACCCTCTTCCTTTAGCCCTTTCTCTGTCATTGGAAACTTAGTCAAAAATTGAAAAAGGGAAACTCCTTTATAAATCACCCAAACCAAAAAAGTTGGCATTCACTGGAAAGATCTTGATAAGAGCTTTCCAAGAAATATCAACAGGCAAGGATTAGTGTGGTCTTGAAATAATTTGCTACATCAGAAGTTTTGTCGAGTTCACCACTCGCAGTAAAATGGTTAACATGGGTTGCTGTGGCCTGATTGGTAACGTCTCTGCCTGGTGTTTGCCAGTCGGGGGTTAGAGTCCCGCTCAGTCTCGTTAGTGCCATTAGTGTTTGCAACCTTACCATCCTTGTGAGCTAAGGTTGGGGGGGTTGGGGGAGCCTATAGGTCTATCTGTTGAGTCATCAGCAGCCATTTGCCTGGCCCTCCCTGGTCCTAGCTTGGGTGGAGAGGGGGCTTGGGCGCTGATCATATAAAATATGGTCAGTCTCTAGGGCATTGTCCTGCTTGCTAGGGAAATGTCACTGTCCCTTGCCTCTGCCATTCATGAGCGACCTTTAAACTCGTAATAGATAGACAATTATCACGGATCCCAATTTTCCCAGAACTTATCTTTTTAGGTGAAAAGGTAGAGGACCAAAGACAGGGCTCTTCGCGGTCAGAAGTCTCTATACAAGCTTGAGGGTACACTCGGGCACACTTTTCTATCTAGTTCCTCTTCCTCTTGTTCTGTTAAAGTTTTTATAGTTTAAATCGGAAATATTTATTTTAATATTGTTACTATTCCTAAAATATTTTATTTTTCCTTATTTCCTTTCCTCACTGGGCTATTTTCCCTGTTGGGGCCCCTGGGCTTATAGCATCCTGCTTTTCCAACTAGGGTTGTAGCTAAGCATTTAATAATAATAATAATAATAATAATAATAATAATAATAAAAGGGTACTAAATTTATGTCACCACTTTTCAGTCTGGATTATCTTTCTCATTGATAAATGAGATGGATTCATATTACAAAAGTGTTATTGTTTCCTTAATTTCTTAAAGGGTGTGCGAGAAAATTCGTCTAATTATCTTGCATTCTCTGAAAAAAGAAAAAAAAATAAATAAATAAAAAAAAAACTTCAAGTCCATCTACAGAGATTTAGCCTTATTTGATTTGCTACAAGATGAGAAACTTCAGGATTATATGGGCTACATGAGAAATTTGAGTTTCTTCATATTTTCAATGAAAATTTCTGCAAGGACATTCCTGCGGCTGGAAAATCACAAAAATTTGAATGTCTCCATTTTGGCCCTACAATGTTTCAGGGTGTCATTCAAGTGGTATTTGTCGCCACTGTGAACGTTTGCTTTCATCCATTGCTCTCATTATTTCTCGGGCTAAACACCCTTTTTTCATGAGTTAATGATAACGATCAGGTCTTGGCAGATTCCCTTATTAGCTGCCTTTCGTTCCTGTACAGTCACTCATATAAGTTGATGGATGTCCGGGTTTTTGAGAGAGATTTCCATTTCACCCCTTTCTGGACGACAGGTGTCTGGTAGTACCAATATGTAGTTGAATATTGGACCGGTTTCGCGCTCCCATACACCTGTCGTCCAGAAGTAGGTGAAATGGAAATCTCTCAAACTCCCGGACATCCATAAACTTATATATATGAGTGACTGTACCTCTCCACTGAGTGTGGACCCTTCCCGACTCAAGCTGATAATACTGGAAGTATGGTTAAATGGTAATACTTCGGCTAGGGAGCTTCCGACCAGGCAAAGGAGACAAGATTCCGCAGCTCTAGTTATTAGAAATGCTATATGAGGAATCTAAGTTTCTCCATATTTTCAATGAAAAGTTCCTAAAATCATCTAAACGATAGGATGAATACAGTATGCAGCATAGTTACCAATATTTTTACCTTCGCCAACGAAGTTGGGAATAGGTTATGTTTTTGCCCCTGTTTGTTTGATTGTGAACAACTTCGTAGCCACAATTTTACTCATAGAGAAGTGCAACTTTCAGGAATTAATTGATATACTGAGACGTGGATGTGATTCAATTTTGAAAGTCCTAGATCAAAGGTCAAGGTCGAGCGAATTAACCCTAAGGCAAACTGGTTTCGAGAAATACGCTGCCGTGGCGGAGGTCTGCACTCTCAGAGTGCTTTTCTAGCCTTTGAATATAACTGACTCAATATATACTTCATACCAAGATTTCACATTTACTGTAAATGTCTACTTTAGATATTATTGTAACGATGATATAACTTACAATTTGGTGAGAGGTAAGATATTTATATCCGCTCGCTTTCAACATAGATAAATTAATACATTCGGAGATTTCATAATAAAACACTATAAACATAACACTGCGAGGGATGTGAAGACACCAGCAGAATATTGCGAAAGCTTTTAACATATACAAAACATCCTTTCGCACGCAGTTCTAAAACTCGAGATGCCAGTTTGTGTTTAAGGCCCGTTTTTTACTCGACTGTTGGCTCCGTCAGAAGATAAAAGAGCCACATTATTATTATTATTATTATCATTATTAATTGCTAAGCTACAATCCTAGTTGGAAAAGCAGGATGCTATAAGCCCAGGGGCCCCAACAGGAAAAATAGCCCAGTGAGGAAAGGAAACAAGGAAAGACAAAATATTTTAAGAACAATGACATTTAAATAAATATTTCCTAAATAAACTATGAAAACTTAAAAAAAAAAGAGGAAGAGAAACGAGATAGAATAGTGTAACCGTGTACCCTCAAGCAAGAGAACTCTAACCCTAAGACAAAGGAAGACCATGGTACAGAGGCTATGGCACTACCCAAGACTAGAGAACAATGGTTTGATTTTGGAGTGTCCGTCTCCTAGAAGAGCTGCTTACCATAGCTAAAGAGTCCCTTCTACCCTTACCAAGAGGAAAGTAGCCACTGGACAATTATAATGCAGTAGTTAACCCCTTGGATGAAGAAGAATTGTTTAGTAATCTCAGTGTTGTCAGGTGAATGAGGACAGAGGAGAATCTGTAAAGAATATACCAGACTATTCAGTGTATGTGTAGGCAATGGGAAAGTGAACCGTAACTAGAGTGAAGGATCCAGTGCAGTACTGTCTGGCCAGTCAAAGGACCATATAACTCTCTAGCGGTAGTATCTCAACGGGTTTTCATTACAACCGTGTCCTTCATGTCCTGAAGGGGAGCATCTGGTCAGTCGAAATCCTTCCGATAGCTGCTAAGCTTTTGACCTAAACCATGACCATATCCCGATTCCTTCCCTATAAACAGCCTATGGTTTCTCATATTCCTGGATTTGGCTGCTGTTATGAATGTAGCCAAAGGAATTGGGTCTCGCTCGCTCCTTCAACTGGACTGTCAACATTAACGAAGGATCGAGTAAATACAAGCAAACGTAGAACGATATGAGTTTCATAAACAAACACTGTTACATGCATCATGTATGTAAACAAGTGTGGGCATTTATAAACATACGCAATAGCGAAATTCATAAATAGGTTGGAGAATTTGTGAATAGATTTTTAAATAGGGCAAGTATCGTATAAACATTAGTACCACCCCGGGATGCCAGTATAATATATTTCTTCTTCTTCTTCTTCTTCTTCTTCTTCTTCTTATTATTATTATTATTATTATCATCATCATTATTATCATTATATCATGAAAATTTCTACCCTAGTTAGAAAAGTAGGATACTATAAACCTAAATTACCATATAGGGAAAACAGCTCAGGGAGGAAAGGAAGCAAGGAATCAGAAAACTTTACCTAAGTGTACAGTACCTTCAAGCAAGAGATCTCTAACCTGTTATGTCCGTCTTGCAACTAAGCGAGATTTATACAGTCCAAATTCCTTTATTCATGTGCATTTATATATATATATATATATATATATATATATATATATATATATATATATATTTATATAAGTGTGTGTATATATATACATATACACGCACAAACACATACACACACATATATATATACATATATATATAAATATATATATATGTATATATACATATATATATATATATATATATATATATATATATATATATATATGTGTGTGTGTGTGTATATATATGTATATATATGTATATATACATTTATATATATATATATATATATATATATATATATATATATAATCGATTCTAGAATATTAAAATACTTATATTAATCGTATATGAAATATTACAATAAAATACCTATAATAATCGAGTATAAGATATTCCATTAAAATGTCTATAATAATCGTGTATAAAACATTACATCACAATACTTATATTTATCGTGTACAAAATATTAGAATAAAATACCTATAATAATCGTGTATAAAATATTACATTGAATACCTATAATCATCGTGTATAAAATATTAGATTAAAATACATATAATAATCGTGTATAAAATATTAGATTAAAATACCTATAACAATCGTGTATAAAATATTACATTAAAATACCTATAATAATCATGTATAAAATATTAGATTAAAATACCTATATTAATCGTGTATAAAATATTACATTAAATACATATAACAATCGTGTATAAAATATTACATTAAAATACCTATAATAATCATGTATAGAATATTACTTTAAAATATCTATAATAATCGTGTATAAAATATTACATTAAAATACCTATAATAATCATGTATAGAATATTACTTTAAAATATCTATAATAATCGTGTATAAAATATTATATTGAAATACATATAATAATCTTGCATAAAATATTTCATTAAAATACATATAATAATGTTGAAATATTACATTAAAATACTTATAATAATTGTGTATAAAATATTTAATTAAAATACCTATAATAATTGTGTTTAAAATATTACATTAAAATACATATAATAATCGTGTATAAAATATCACATTAAAATACCTATAATAATCGTGTATAAAATATTACTTTAAAATACCTATAATAATCGTGTATAAAATATTAAATTAAAATGCCTATAATAATCGTGTATAAAATATATTAATATACATATAATAATCGTGCATAAAATATTTCATTAAAATATATATAATAATGTATAAAATATTACATTAAAATACTTATGATAATCGTGTATAAAAATATATCACAATACCTATAATAATCGTGTATAAAATATTAGATTAAAATACCTATAATAATCGTGAATAAAATATTAGATTAAAATACCTATAATAATCATGTATGAAATATTAGATTAAAATACCTATAATAATCGTGTATAAAATATTAGATTAAAATACCTATAATAATCGTGTATAAAATATTAGATTAAAATACCTATAATAATCGTGTATAAAATACCTATAATTATCGAGTATAAAATATTAAAACACCATCATGTTTGGAGCACTACAAAAATATTTTATTTCCCCTTGATGTTATACGCAGAAAAAGTTATTATCGAACAGCCGAGAGTAAAATACAAATGATAACATCATTTTATATTGGACATAGTGGCTATTGTCAAGGCACTCGGTACATGACACAATGATGTTTATAGGTCTATGCCTTCAAAACGGATAAAAAGCTGACCAATGAGCATTTAACTCTCTCTCTCTCTCTCTCTCTCTCTCTCTCTCTCTCTCTCTCTCTCTCTCTCTCTCTCTCTCTCTCTCTCTCTCTCAGCATATTATTTTTTCATTAAACTCCCAAACGAATATAAATGATCACTGAACATGGTAGGCCGAGCTCAAAAAGTTTAGAATATAGCTGATGGGAAATTCAACCGTTGTTCCCAATGTAATGACTCTCTCTCTCTCTCTCTCTTTCTCTCTCTCTCTCTCTCTCTCTCTCTCTCTATTGAATAAATTTATTAGAAAATAAATTTAAATGATCACTAAGCATAGGGGAAATTGAACGCGAATGTAATCTCTCTCTCTCTCTCTCTCTCTCTCTCTCTCTCTCTCTCTCTCTCTCTCTCTCTCTCTCTCTCGTGAACTTGAACAAGAACCCGATGGAAAATAAGTTACTTAAAGCTAATGCAAGGACCAATGTAAGCGTAAATGTGAAGAAGATCAACAAATAAAGCGGGAAAACCCGTGACAGGGAGGTGGAGTTTCCCATCCAAAACACAGTCAGTCCCTCGGACATCCATCAAAAGAACTGTAAAACTAATTGCTTCGTGAGGTCATTCAACATCGCTAACGTCAGAGGGGAACCCTGGGGAATACATTGATATTAACGGTAAGATTCTTGATCATTTTTCCTAGGTAAAATCTGTTCTGTAATCCAAACGGTGGGAATAAAAGGTTTAATCTTTAGAACTAAAACGAAAAGAATATCGCTTGAGGAGTGCCCAAGGGGTTCTGCAGCGTTGCCACGTTTCAACGTTTGGATATCATTTTATTTGTGTCCATTAAATATCATGCATGTTTAATATATTCTTTCGTTTTATTATTATCAACGAAATTTGAAAATAAACTACTCTTAGTGGATAATAATAAAGGATTTTGAAAGCTACTAAACGAGTAATAACATTTGTTGAGGAGGGTTGACACTAAGACGAAGTAGAATGTGGCATAGTGCATTAGTACATCTCACTCTCTCAGCTCTGCGTTCTAGAATTGCGCCGTCATTGTATTATTATTATTATTATTATTATTATTATTATTATTATTAGCTAAGCTACAACCCTAGTTGGAAAAGCAAGATACTATGATCCCAAGGGCTCCAACAGGGAAAAATAGCCTAGTGAAGAAAGGAAACAAGGAAATAAGGAAATAAATAAAGTATATTTCTGTGATCAGGAAATACCTTAAAAAAAAATACCCAGAAATCATAATTTCAATAACACTAAAAAAACTACGGGTTCTCCCTTGACGTCATGACGATATTACAGATCTTGTGGAGTTGAAACTTGTATTGATAAACCAAATACATACGTTATACTCAGCAAAGCAGGATGCTACAAGCAGAAGTGACCCATCAGGGAAAAATAGCCCAGTGAGGAGAAGAAATAAAAAAATAAATACACTGTAAGAGAGATTACTCGAGTGCCATATGTGAGGGGTAGATGGGGAGGGTTTGGGCATGCTCTTCGCACTCCCCAAGAGAGATTAGTTCACCAAACGTTTGGCTGGGCTCCACAAAACACTAGAAGAGTTGGAAGACCCAGGCCTACATGGCTGAGGACTACGAAGCGTGAAGAAGGAGATGATGAATGAAGTATTGCATTAAAAGCTCAAGATAGAGACGACTGGTGAAACCTAACCGAGCCCCTTTGCCTCAATAGGCGTAGGAGAAGATGATGAGGATGATGATGATGATGATACACATACAGTATGTGTATATTACACACTTAATGTATATATGTATGTATACATATATACGTATATGTATATGCGTGTTTATGGTCTTTCAATACCAGTGTATACTTTCAAACCTAACACCACATTAAATCTGTGTGGCTATTAACAATAACGTAAAATAAAATAATTTTAAATATTACTTTGATATGGCTACTCTCTTAATGCACAATCATAACTTCGATGCAAAACCTTCATTGCATCATCATGAAACCTTATGCATTTAGTAAGGGCCAAGTTAAGGGTTAAGGAAGCTTAGAGGTCAAGTTAAGCGTTAAGGAAGCTTAAAGGTCAAGTTAAGCGTTAAGGAAGCTTAGAGGTCAAGTTAAGCGTTAATGAAGCTTAAGAGGTCAAGTTAAGGGTTAATGAAGCTTAGAGGTCAAGCATAATAAAGCTTAGGGGTCAAGTTAAGCGTTAATGAAGCTTAGAGGTCAAGTTAAGCGTTAAGGAAGCTTAAGAGGTCAAGTTAAGCGTTAACAAAGCTTAGAGGTCAAGTTAAGCGTTACTAAAGCTTAGAGGTCAAGTTAAGGGTTAAGGAAGCTTAAGAGGTCAAGTTAAGCATTAACGAAGCTTAAGAGGGAAAGTTAAGCGTTAACGAAGCTTAGAGGTCAAGTTAAGCGTTAACGAAGCTTAGAGGTCAAGTTAAGCGTTAATAAAGCTTAGAGGTCAAGTTAAGCGTTAACGAAGTTTAGAGGTCAAGTTAAGCGTTAAGGAAGCTTAGAGGTCAAGTTAAGTGGTTATGAAGCTTAGAGGTCAAGTTAAGCGTTAACGAAGTTAAGAGGTCAAGTTAAGTGTTAATGAAGCTTAGAGGTCAAGTTAAGTGTTAATGAAGCTTAGAGGTCAAGTTAAGCGTTAATGAAGCTTAGAGGTCAAGTTGAGTGTTAATGAAGCTTAGGAGTCAAGCTAAGCGATAACGAAGCTTAGAGGTCAAGGTAAGCGATAACGAAGCTTAGAGGTCAAGGTACGCGTTAACAAAGCTTAGAGGTCAAATTAAGCATTAACGAAGCTTAAGAGGTCAAGTTAAGCGTTAAGGAAGCTTGTATCTATCCGTGTTTATCTTTCTGGGTTTTCTAAGAGAAAAGACCTGTGAGTCAAAACAATTACATTAGTGTGTTTCAGAGAGAGAGAGAGAGAGAGAGAGAGAGAGAGAGAGAGAGAGAGAGAGAGAGAGAGAGAGAGAGAGAAAGAGATAATTTCCTATTTGATTCTCATGTTGAGCAGCCGGAGGCAAGTATCTAATGCGCACCACTACAGTTACCAATTTTGTCAGCCAAACGTTTCGACTCAGAATGACGTCATCCCTCGCTGTCGCTGGCTTCGGGAACTCCTCTGCCGGTAGGGATTTCCTTGCTGTTAGGAGGGAGAAGGCGAAGAAGGAGGTAAAGGAACTCATGAAGAGAAAACCGTTGCTTCATTTTTTTTCTCTCTCACTCTCTTACTTATGCACGCACACGCAAGAGATAGCTTTCGATTATACGTGACACACACACACTCTCTCTCTCTCTCTCTCTCTCTCTCTCTCTCTCTCTCTCTAAATGTGGTAATTATTTTACCTCTAAAATACCAAATACATGGGACAGACTTCCAGCGGATGTAGTAAACAGTAATACGGTAACCGAGTTCGAGAATAAGTTCTGTTTAAACGTTCAAACCAAATCGCTCAACCAAAGAGCAAATGGAGTCTTCCTAGATGGACTGAAAAGTCTTTGAGACAGCCAAAATCCTTGTAACTCTCTCTCTCTCTCTCTCTCTCTCTCTCTCTCTCTCTGTCTAGAGAATATTGGCTTGCAACTTTATCCTGACGAATCAACAAAGATAAACTACGGAAGGGAGACCATTTCTGAAGCCACCCATCTCCCCATCTATAAATGGGGAAACAAATTCAAAATTCTAATTACTATGAAAACTAGAGGGGTACTCAGTAGAGCGCAGACCTCCGCCGCAGTAGCTTATTTCTCGACCTTTGACCTCAACATGTATTTATTGGAGTTGATTTTCATAATTCTAATATGAACCAAGTTTGAAGTCTTTGTGAGAACGATGTCCAAACTTATGGCTGATTTCGTGAACTGGACATTTTGCTTGACCGTGACCTTGACCTCTGACCTTGATCTTCAAAAATATAATTATTTCCAGCTTTTAACATAAGAGTCAATTCCTGCAAGTTCCATTACTCTACGGTTAAAACTGTGGTCAGGAAGCTGTTCACAAACAAACAAACAAACAAACACACTCACACAAAAACAGGGGCGAAAACATAACCTCCTTCCAACGTCGTTGCCGGAGATAATCAGTGCATGTTTACGGCGAATAAACAGGGATGTGTAAAATCGCTTTCATCAAACACGCCGAGGGTGGAATGACGAAGAGTAATCCCGAAGGTACCTTGTTTGCTGTCTCTATTTCCCAAAGTTGGCCAAAGGGTCCTCCTATCCCTAACCTCCTTCCCCCTCCTCATCTCCTCCCCCCCCCCCCGCCCCCTCCAACGACCATCGCCTTGCAACAGCTAATCCTCAGGAGGAAGGCAGAATTACGCCCTTAGATAAGGTTAGGCAGAGGATGGAATTGAAACAGATGGTGTAGCTCTCTCTCTCTCTCTCTCTCTCTCTCTCTCTCTCTCTCTCTCTCTCTCAAGACTAGTAAATCATCTTAAAGAGGACGTATGATCGTTAAAATGGCTGGCTGCAGGCAACACGGCAATGTAAGATCATCGAGAGAGAGAGAGAGAGAGAGAGAGAGAGAGAGAGAGAGAGAGAGAGAGAGAGAGAGAGAGAGAGATAAACATTTTCATGGGTTTATATTTTAGCCAAAAATAAACTGAACGATGTGGTGCTCTCTCTCTCTCTCTCTCTCTCTCTCTCTCTCTCTCTCTCTCTCTCTCTCTCTCTCATTAACTATTCTATCATTTTATAGAGCATTGTGCTGCTGGAAAATAAATGCAAATATAAATTGATGTTCAACCTTATCATTAAAAGAAAGATATTAAGCATTATCATTATCATCACAATTATCAAAATAACTACCACTGGATACTAAAATATCATAAGCCTTATTATTATCATATAATAGATAATTTTTACCATTATTATTATTGATGATCATATTATCATCGACATTACCATTATCATTACTTATTATTATTATTATTATTATTATTATTGTTACTTGCTAAGCTACAACCCTAGTTGGATAAATAGGATGCTATAAACCCAGGGGCTCCAACGGGGAAAATAGCCCAGTGAGGAAAGGAAATGAGGAAATAAATACAACATTTTAAGAACAGTAACAACATTAAAATAAATCTTTCATATATAAACAATAAAAGCTTCAACAAAACAAGAGGAAGAGAAATATGATAGAATAGTGTGCCCGAGTGTACCCATAAGCAAGAGAACTGTAACCCAAGAGACAGTGGAAGACCATGGTACAGAGGCTATGGCACTACCCAAGATTAGAGAACAATGGTTTGATTTTGGAGTGTCCTTCTACTTATGTTATTATAAACAAGATATTTCTAGATAACCTCAAGATCACATTCATAGTGCCACTGGGCTCGCCAGAATGATTTCTCTTAGTTTTATTATCATTATTATTACAAGCTTAGCTTTAAGCCCAGTTGGGATAAAGCGTGTGAATGGAAAAAAAATTATGAAAAATGAATAGAGAAATGAATTAAAAGCCAGAAAAGAATCGTTAACACAAAACTTCGCCTATGGCCGAAGTACATGGACCAGCTAGAGATGGAACCAGTGCCTATAGCCCTGGAAACGGCGTCATATTCCAGGCACTGAATGCTGACAACATGCCAGTGATGTAACAGCCGGCCGATATTTCTTTTGCCAAGAATATGGTGTTGGTGCGATGATATTCCCTAGGGTCAAAGGTCGGCTTTCAGATTGAAGGTTCAATAGAATAGTGTATTGAATAATAATAATAATAATAATAATAATGATGATGATGATAATAATAATAATAATAATAATGATGATAATAATAATATCCCCTATATAATAAGGAGTAAGTGTCTGGTTACACACGCACACACACACACATATATATATATATATATATATATATATATATATATATATATATATACATGTATATATATATGTATATATGTATATATATACATATATACATATATATATATATATATATATAAAGCCAGGCACTTGCCTTTCATTATATATGAGAGGATTATAATCATTAACAAAGTTCCAATCCCTCCTTCAGAGAGAGAGAGAGAGAGAGAGAGAGAGAGAGAGAGAGAGAGACTTCTAGCTTATATCCAAACTCTAAGACTTGTAAGAAGCAGGGGTTTCGCACACACATATTCCCGTCAACTTCAAATAGGCGAAGTTCGCTGAAAGACGGAACAAAATCTAACTTCATTTGGAAGTTTGGGAGGTAAACACAGCCAAGCCATAATGACATCAAAACCTGACGTCGAGCTGAGATATCATATTGCCTTTGGAATGAAGTCACGAGAGGCGTGTGTGACAGCTTTTTTGCATGGCGTTAGTGACGAGGTCTGTTCTTGAAATTTTAGGTGTTATATTTTTGATATATAATAGTTTTATTCTTGAAATTTTAGGTGTTATATTTTTTATAAATAATAGTGTTTTCTTCTTGAAATTTTAGGTGTTATGTTCTTGATATATCGTGTTATATTCTTGAAATTTAGGTGTTATATTTCTTATATATATTCGTGTTACCTTCTTGAAATTTTGGGTGTTATATTCTTCATATATATTCGTCTTATCTTCTTGAAATTTTAGGTGTTATATTCTTGATATATATTCGTGTTATCTTCTTGAAATTTTGGGTGTTATATTCTTGATATATAATCGAGTTATTTTCTTGAAATTTTAGGTGCTATATTCTTGATATATAATCAAGTTATTTTCTTGAAATTTTAGGTGTTATGTTCTTGATATATCGTGTTATAGTCTTGAAATTTAGGTGTTATATTTTTTATATATATTCGTGTTACCTTCTTGAAATTTTAGGTGTTATATTCTTCATATATATTCGTGTTATCTTCTTGAAATTTTAGGTGTTATATTCTTGATATATATTCGTGTTTTCTTTTTGAAATTTTAGGTGTTATATTCTTGATATATATTCGTGTTATCTTCTTGAAATTTTAGGTGTTATATTCTTTATATATATTCGTGTTATTTTCTTGAAATTTTAAGTGTTATATTCTTGATATATAATCGTGTTATCTTCTTGAAATTTTAGGTGTTATATTCTTGATATATATTCGTGTTATCTTCTTGAAATTTAGGTGTTATATTCTTGATATATATTCGTGTTTTCTTCTTGAAATTTTAGGTGTTATATTCTTGATATATAACCGTGTTATCTTCTTGAAATTTTAGGTGTTATATTTTTTATATATATTCGTGTTATATTATTAATATATACTTGTGTTTTATTCTCAATTTATATTCGTGTTTTATTCTCAATTTATATTCCCGTTCTATTCTTGAAATTTAGGTGAAATATTCTTGATATATATTCGTGCTGTATTCTTGATATTTAATATAATCATATTCTTAACATTTAAATGTCATTTACAAGGTACTTGTGAATATAATCTCCTTGAATTTTGTGACATTTTCTTGCTATTTGCATCGTCCTTTTGGCATTTGAGTATTTTCTTTATATTTGTGCTGAATTTTTCATATTTATGAGTCGTTTCATTAGATCCATGTATTTTCTTTTTCTATTTCCTAGTTATCTATGAGAAGTTCCTTGATGTATATGCCGTTTCCTTGACATTCATGGCCATTATTTATTACTAGCTAATCTACAACCCTAGTTAGGAAAGCAGGATGTTATAAGCCCAAGGGCTCCAACAAGGAAAATAGCACAGTGAGGACAGGAAATAGATAGAATAGTGTGCCTGTTGTACCCTAAAGCAAGAGAACTCTAACCCCAGACAGTAGAAGACCATGGTACAGAGGCTATGGCACTACCCAAGACTAGAGAACAATGGTTTTATTTTGGAGTTTTCTTCTCCTAGAAGAACTGCTTATCATAGAGTCCCTTCAACCCTTACCAAGAGGAAAGTAGCCCCTGAACAATTACAGTGCAGTAGTTAACACCTTGAGCAAAGACAAATTGTTGGGTAATCTTATTATTATTATTATTATTATTATTATTATCATTATTATTATTATTATTATCATTATTATTATTATTATTATTATTATTATTATTTGCTAAGCTACTACTCTAATTGAAAAAGTAAGATGCTTAAGGGCTCCAACAGGGAAAGAAGCCCAGTGAGGAAAGGAAGTAAAGAAATAAATAAACTACAAGAGAAGTAATTAATTGAAAAAAAAAAAATTTTACGAACAGTAACAACATCGAAATAAATCTTTCATACATAAACTATTAAAAAAATAAAAAACAAGAGGAAGAGACATAACATAGAATAGTGTTGCAGAATGAACCCTCAAGCAAGAGAATTCTACCCAAAGACAGTGGAAGACCATGGTACAGAGGCTATGGCACTGCCCAAGACAAGAGAACAATGGTTTAATTTTGGACTGTCCTTCTCTTAGAAGAGCTGATCACCATAGCTAAAGAGTCTCTTCTACCTTACCGAGAGGATAGTAGCCATTGAACAATTACAGTGCCGTAGTTAACATCTTGAGCGAAGCAGAACTGTGAGGTAATCTCAGTGTTGTTTTCGAAATCCTGCTTGTTCATCTCTCAGCTTTTTATCAATCTTTGTCTCTAGTCTCTTTAGAATGAGCATACAATATATTTTCATGACAGCTGATGTAACTGTGATGCATATATATATATATATATATATATATATATATATATATATATATATACATATATATATATATATATATATAGTATATGTATGTATGTATGTATCTCCTCCTATGCCTATTGATGTAAAGGGCGCCATATATACTGTATATATATACAGTATATATATATATATATATATATATATATATATATATATACATATATATCTATATATATATATATATATATATATATATATATATGTATATATACTGTATATATATATATGTGTATATATATAACACCACCAACAACAAATGCTAATGTTCTAGTCCACTGCAGAAAAAAGGCCTCAGATATGTCCTTAATCATGTCTGAAGTTTGGCCAGTTTACATCACCATGCTGGTCAGTGTGAATTGGTGATGGTGGGAACCAACCTAGCATGGGCGGTCCTGACTAGTACAGCTTTGCTGATCATGGTGATACTCAAACCCTTTCACCATGTTAAGGTACCCCGACTCAGAAATAAAAAGGGTTTATAAATTATACACACGTATATATATACATATATATATATATATATATATATATATATATATATATATATATACACCATCAGCTGTAACTAGTTCATTGCAGGACAAGGCCTCAGACATGTCCTACACGCCAGTTTATAGGACATTTCTGAGGGCTTTCATTACTGCTAAAGTTTTGACAGAATCAAAACCAGGTTAATTACATGGATATGTGAGTTGTTGAATACCCACTTCATAAGCCTGCCTGCTCTTTTGGATGATTAAAGTCTAGATGTCTTTCTATTCAGCCTAATATAATCTTTGAAAATATCTCATATAATTACTACGATATACTTATTGGTCGGTAATTTTTCAGGTCATTCGTGTCTCCCTTTTTATGGATTAATGTAACAATAAAGTTTTTCCAAGCTGTAGGTATAAAGCATTCTTGCAGACATATTGTGTAAAGTTCAGCGCGATTTACTATAAAAACTTCTCCATCTACTATTCAATCAATTGATAGTCCATCTTCTCCTGCTGATTTGCCTCATTCCATTCCTTTTAATGCTTTCCTTACTTCTATTGTTATATATATATACATACATATATATATATATATATATATATATATATATATATATATATATATATATATATATATAATATATATACATATATATATACACTTTAATAATTTAGGTATTTACTTATCTATTTCAACTTAGGCGAAAAGCATAGGAAAGATATGCTAAGACCTAAAAAGAAAAAGTAGTGATCGAAACTAGTAAACAAATGGTACCCCTTTAGATAAGGGTGTTAGGGCAACGATAGTGAAAGCAAGATAAAATAATAGGGGATTGGAGAAGAAACATTACTTATCTATCATAAAATATGAGAGAGATTCATTATATTGTTTTTACAGATTCAAGGAAAATATAAACTAGAAACTCACTGATTTATACATTTCAGGTTTTTTCCCCCTAAAAGTTCATAATATTACAGCAGGTAAGAGAATCACATAGTGAACATCTATTTTAAATAACCCATGTTTGGAAAAACTTATCCAAGATATTCATTTAACATTCTATGGATTAAAAGTAGTTATTTCTAACATAGAACGATAGATGTTAAATTTTGTCCGGTAGTTTTTTTTTTTTTTTGCTTTCAGTATCTATGCTTGTAAGTTGCAATGCCAGACGCATGATACCAAGCCTTATTTGGTAACAATTTAGCAAAATATAGTTAAGTTTAAGTAACAGATATAAAAAAACAGTAAATATATACAGTATGCATAATAATATAGTCTACTTTTTTAGTTAAAAGTTTTCTGAACATTGGATACTTTTTGGCAAGATTTCATAAAATATACTTTTTACCTAAGGTAAATCTATAGATATTATTTTGATTGGTGTCAGTCAGGATTCTGCGGTTGTCAGTGGCACGCTGAACGTTGAGATAAAGAGACAGGAAGAGTCAATTGGACCCTTTCTTCATAAAACAGCGCAGAGGATAAGCTCGTCAAGGTATTGGCATGATTTGAGATCTTAATATTACGTATTTCCATATGTGTGTAGGAGAATGTGTTTGTGTCCGTGCACCAACGCCAGTTAACAATTTCGATAAGTGTGTAATTGCATGGTCACCATTTAAAAGTACATTTAAAGGAAGTTCTTGTTTACACTTAATTCTGTTGAAGAAAAAAAAAAGGAAAAAAAAAAGTTTTAAAAACGGATATATTGACGCAAAGGAGTGATATTATGGTCACCAATAAAGTACGGTAAAAATATGGTCGCCTCTACTTCACTGAAATACGGCCGAGAACAGAATATTTTGACGGAGAATTTCCTATTAACGTTACGATTTTTAACAGTGTAGTTTATTACTTTTACGTTGTGTGGGTTTTCATATGGAACCAGCCCAATATATATATATATATATATATATATATATATATATATATATATATATATATATATATATACATATATATATATATATATGTAGATATGCATATATATAAATAATTATATATATGTATATATAGTTTTACATATATAAATATATATATATACACATAAATATATACATAATTATATATATATATACACACACACACACACATATATATATATATATATATATATATATATGCCTGATTAGTTAATATTGAAATATATATATATATATATATATATATATATATATATATATATATATATATATATTTCAATATCAACTGATCAGGCCCACCGGGATCACATAAGATTTTTTTTTTTTTGGGGGGGGGGTAAACTGTCCCAAATCTACCCCTTCACAAGTAATGGCTTCAGTAATCTTTTAATATTCTTAGATAAATTTTCATTCATTGCCATGACAATACATGGAAAAGTGATGTACCTAGCCTATCATTTAGACTAAACAAAGTCGCAAGCAACTCACATACGACCTGGAAGTAGCTTGTTACAAGAGTCAAGTTCTCTTACCTGGAAAGAGAGAAGAATACAGATTTAATTCATCTTTTCGCTGTTACCAATACGGAGTTCTAAATTAATCAATTAATTAATGTCAATTCGCATACTATATCACTCCTCTGTTTCCTTCCATGAGAGGAGAAGGGTAATTTTTCATAATTGGGGATGATATCAAATTAGGAAGCTGAGAATGTTTAGGTTTTCCTTAATGGCAACAAATGAACCTTTTTAATACAGTGTGATTTCTTCGAAGGCTGTTCTTTTATATCAGCTATTTCCCCTATATAACATAGAGCAATTGTTGGCGCTCTCTCTCTCTCTCTCTCTCTCTCTCTCTCTCTCTCTCTCTCTCTCTCTCTCTCTCTCTCTCTCTCTCTCTCTCTATATATATATATATATATATATAAATATATGTATATATATATACATATATATATATATATATATATATATATATATATATCTATACGTACACACACACACACACATATATATATATATATATATATATATATATATATATATATATACTGTATATATATGTCTTACTTATAACTGTAATCGAACAATTCAACATGTTTTTTTCAAAAAGGCCCATAAAAGAAACACAGGAAATATAAATAAATCACCATATTTCGGCCAATAAACATTTTTACTTTACACCCTGAAGAGGGCCAATGTTTATTGGCCGAAATATAGTGATTTATTTATATCTCCTGTGTTTCTTTTATGGGCCTTTTTGAACACACACACACACACACACACACACACACACACACACACACACACACACACACACACACACACATATATATATATATATATATATATATATATATATATATATATATATATATATATATATATATATATATATATATATATATTTCCGGTCACACTCAGCGGCATTGCCAGACGTATAAGTACTCGGTCTCTTCCCCGTCCCTTGGGTTGGGGGGAAAAGGAAGTAGTCATATCCTGATGACAGCGGGTACCCCAATAGGAAAGGGGGAGGGGTTAGGAGGGGTTTAAACTGTGTACGTATGTGTGCATATCTATCTATTTAGCCGTCATTTTTGACGGATCGCGTATACTAGTTATAACATAGATGGTGACAAATCTTTGATGAATGCGTGTCACAGTAAGACACTTTACGAAATTATACGAGATAATGATCAGTGTTATAACTGATGGTGTTATGAGATAAAGAATAAATCTTTTAACATATCACATTTTTTTTATATTATGAAATATTCAATCACATAAATAAAATATTTTTAAATTTTCACATTTATATATATAAGATTTATAAAAACCATCATGAAACATTTTATAATTGTTGAAATTAACAAAAAAAGAACCAAACATTTAACAGATGAAGATGAAATTAAAATGGAAAAGAACTTAATAAATGGTTGATTCCAACTTCCACGTGTTAGTGGTAATTAAAGTGTAGAAGGAAAATAAGAAATGGGTAATAATCCTAAGCGAAAAATGAACAGTTACGGTAATGACTAAATTATTCAATTTAAATAACAACTGCTCTTATGTACCCATCTGTCCGCCCGAGAGAGAGAGAGAGAGAGAGAGAGAGAGAGAGAGAGAGAGAGAGAGAGAGAGAGAGAGAGAGAGAGAGAGAGAGAGTTGCTCTTTGGTAGAGCGATTTTGTTCCAGCATTTATAGTTAGAGTTCTCTTGCTTGAGGGTACACTCAGGCACACTATTCCATCTTATTTCTCTTCCTCTTGATTTGTTGAAGTTTTTATAGTTTATATAGGAGATATTTAATTTAATCTTGGTGCTGTTCTTAAAATATTGTAAATTTCTCTGTTTCCTTTCCTCACTGAGCTATTTTCCCTACTGGAGCCCCTGGGCTTAGAGGTTTAAAGACCACTCATGAATGGCAGAGGGAAGGGACGGTGACAGTGCCCTAGCAAGCAGGACAATGCCCTAGAGACTGAACATATTACATATGATCAGCGCCCAAGCCCTGATTCATCCAAGCTAGGACCAGGGAGGGCCAGGCAATGGCTGCTGATGACTCAGCAGGTAGACCTATAGGCTTACCTAAACGCCCCATCCTTAGCTTACAAGGATGTGAGGTTACAGCGACCAAAGGAACCAACGAGTTAAAGCGGGATTCGAACCCCAGTCTATCGATCACCAGGCAAGGACGTTATCAACAGGCCACCACAACCCAGTGATTAAAACTATTTTAAGAACTTCTGATATCAAATAACCCAATTGAAATATCAAAACATTGTGCAATAAAATAAACACTTATAATAATATATAAACAATGAAATTTATGAAATGATAAAACCGACAATTACATTAAAATACAAATTCAAAAGATAATTAACCCTGAGGAAAACTGGGCGTGGATTGGTGATTGTAAAAGAGAGACGACAAATATCATTCTTTATTCCTTATTCTAGTTCTCATTATGAGAGAGAGAGAGAGAGAGAGAGAGAGAGAGAGAGAGAGAGAGAGAGAGAGAGAGAGAGAGAGAGAGAGAGAGAGGGAGGGTGTTTTATGTTATTTAATCGTATCATATTAAACGGCTTTATGAAGAAATGGCTCGTTCGGCTATCTTGTTTATTTCTACTAGACATTATTATTATTATTATTATTATTATTATTATTATTATTATTGTTTAGGCTGGGAGGAACGTAGAAAGTAGAGGTCCCCTTTTTGTTTTTGTTTCTTTGTTGATGTTGGCTACCCCCCAAAATTGGGGGAAGTGCCTTGGTATATGTATGTATGTATGTATGTATGTATGTATGTATTATTATTATTATTATTATCATCATTATTATTATTACGACTAGCTAAGCAGGATACTATAAAACCAAAACTTTATTTCCAAACTCCAATTCACAATATGAAAATTGACTTTTACATTTCTTTTCAGATGAAGCTGGATATAAGGTTAACCAGTATGGGTCTGCCTCTGCTGTTTCTGGTGGTCTCCAGCGTCTATGGTAAGGCCACTCCACCTTCTATGTCCATATCTCACTTTCTTACAGATGTTTACAAATACAGACTTTTTTTTCCCTTCGTAATTTTCCCTTTTACCCCCAGGCTATTTGGAAATTTCCAACCCTTAACCCCCAGGGGGTTATTTTTTTCCCAGCACATTTTGCAGTATATATTTTTTTAAATTGCTCTAACAGCCTTAATTTTTGTCATAGAGAGGTCAGGTTGGTCTCATTCTCTTGGAAAATGCCTGAATTTTTTCAAAAAATTATCAAAAATATGAAAAAAAAATTCTTATAGCATTTTTTTGCGAGGACGTACCGGTACGTCCATGGGGGTAAAGGGATGGCTTTTGTGAAACGTACCAGTACGTCCTTTGGGGGTAAAAGGGTTTGCTAAAATACATTACTTCATTACACGTGTGATCATAGGCTACATAATAGGATATACACACAGGTATATAGATTACTGGAAGACTAATATTCATTTGAACATTAATCCAAGCTACTGTGCAGACCAGAATTCAATTAGAGGAAAAGCAAGAAGCTGTAAGCCAAAGGGAAAATAAACCAGTGAGAAAAGAACAGTATTTACATTAAAATAGATCTCTCATATAAAAACTATTAAGACTTAGATAGAATAGTGTGCCCAAGTATTCCCTCAAGCAAGAGAACTCTAACTCAAGACAGTGTAAAACCATGATACAGAGGCTATGGCACTACCCAAGACTAAAGAATAATGTTTTGGTTTTGGAGTGTCCTTCTCCTAAAAGAGCTGCTTACCATAGCTAAAGAGTCTCTTCTACCCTTACCAAGAGGAAAGTAGCCACTGAACAATTAAAGTGCAGTAGTTAACTCCTTGAGTGAAGATGAATTTTTCGGTTATCTTCATGTTGTTAGGTGTATGAGGAAAGGGGTGAATTTGGAAAGAATAAGCTAAATTATCCAGTGTATGTGCAAGCCAAGTTTTGGGTGGATGGATGGAGTGAAGAAAGCTCTGGGTGATAGGAGGATAGATGTGAGAGAGGCAAGAGAGCGTGTTAGAAATAGGAATGAATGGCGAGCGATTGTGACGCAGTTCCGGTAGGCCCTGCTGCTGCCTCCGATGCCTTAGATGACCGCGGAGGTAGCAGCAGTAGGGGATTCAGCATTATGAAGCTTCATCTGTGGTGGATAATGTGGGAGGGTGGGCTGTGGCACCCTAGCAGTACCAGCTGAACTCGGTTGAGTCCCTTGTTAGGCTGAAGGAACGTAGAGAGTAGAGGTCCCCTTTTTTGTTTTGTTTCATTTGTTGATGTCGGCTACCCCCAAAAATTGGGGGAAGTGTCGTGGTATATGTATGTATGTATGTATGTATGTGCAGGCAAAGGAAAAATGAGCCGTAACCAGAGAGGGGGATCCAATGTAGTACTTTTTGGCCAGTCAAAGGACCCAATAACTCTAGTAGTAGTATCTCAACGTGCGGCTGGTGCTAAAGTAGAATTTATTTGTATATTACGCCTCAGTACAAAAACATTGGTTACATACTGCCACATATATAAGCCTAATATTTATTTGTAAAAATTGTCACAAACAAAAGCCTAAGTGTTTATTTGTACAAATTACAGCAAATAAAAACGTAGTATTGTTTTGCACAAATTGCAACAAACAAAAGCATAATATTTATTTGTACATATTGCTATAAACTAAAGCCTAGCATCTATTTGTTCAAAACGACACAGAAAACTAAAGTAAATATTCGTAAAAATTACCGTAAACAAAACTATAGTATTTATTTGTACAAATTACCACATTCAAACAAATAGTATTCATTTGTACTCATTACCACAAAAAAAAAAAAAATTGGTATTTATTTTTAGAAATTGTGGCAAACCAAAACCTAGTATTCATTAGCACAAACTGCCATAAACAAAAGCCTAGTATTTATTTGTACAAATTGTCCCAAGCAAAATTCTTGTATTTATTTGTACAAACTGCCATAAACAAAAGGATAGTGTCTATTAGTACAGATTACCACAATAAAAAGCCTAATATTGTTTGTACAAATTGCCACAAAAAAAGCCAAGTATTCATTTGTTCAGATTATAACAAAGTAACACCTAATATGGATTTGTACAAATTGCCACAAACAAAAACAGTATCTATTTGTACAGATTACCACAAACAAAAGTCTAGTATTCATTTGTACAAATTGCCACAAACTAAAACCTCGTTCAGTATCTGTAGGACGTATTTCTATGGCTGCCTAGTTCAGTCTGTATTAGACACCCGTACTGGTAGGACGTATTTCTATGGCTGCCTAGTTCATTCTGTATCGAATACCCATATGGGCAGGACGTATTTCTATGGCAGCCTAGTTCAGTCTGTATTAGACACCCGTACTGGTAGGACGTATTTCTATGGCTGCCTAGTCAGTCTGTATTGAACACCCATATGGGTAAGACATATTTCTATGGCTGCCCAGTTCAGTCTGTATCGAACACCAGTATGGGTAGGACGTATTTCTATGGCTGCCTAATTCAGACCGTATCGAATAGCCATACGAGTAGGATGTATTTCTATGGCTGCCTAGTTCAGACTGTATCGAACACCCGTACAGGTAGGACGTATTTCTATGGCTGCCTAGTTCAGACTGTATCGAACACCCGTACGAGTAGGACGTATTTCTATGGCTGCCTAGTTCAGACTGTATCGAACACCCGTACGAGTAGGACGTATTTCTATGGCTGCCTAGTTCAGACTGTATCGAACACCCGTACGAGTAGGACGTATTTCTATGGCTGCCTAGTTCAGACTGTATCGAACACCCGTACGAGTAGGACGTATTTCTATGGCTGCCTAGTTCAGACTGTATCGAACACCCGTACGAGTAGGACGTATTTCTATGGCTGCCTAGTTCAGACTATATCGAACTCCCATACGAGTAGGACGTATTTCTATGGCTGCCT
Source organism: Palaemon carinicauda (assembly GCF_036898095.1). Classification (NCBI taxonomy): domain Eukaryota; kingdom Metazoa; phylum Arthropoda; class Malacostraca; order Decapoda; family Palaemonidae; genus Palaemon; species Palaemon carinicauda. Next base: position 76,369,659 of record NC_090753.1, read on the forward strand.
AGTTCAGACTATATCAAACTCCCATACGAGTAGGACGTATTTCTATGGCTGCCTAGTTCAGACTGTATCGAACACCCGTACGAGTAGGACGTATTTCTATGGCTGCCTAGTTAAGACTGTATCGAACACCCGTACAGGTAGGATGTATTTCTATGGCTGCCTAGTTCAGACTGTATCGAACACCCGTACAGGTAGGACGTATTTCTATGGCTGCCTAGTTCAGACTGCATCGAACATCTGTACAGGTAGGACGTATTTCTATGGCTGCCTAGTTCAGACTGTATCGAACACCCGTACGAGTAGGACGTATTTCTATGGCTGCCTAGTTCAGACTATATCGAACTCCTATACGAGTAGGACGTATTTCTATGGCTGCCTAGTTCAGACAGTATCGAACACCAGTACGAGTAGGACGTATTTCTATGGCTGCCTAGTTCAGACTGTATCGAACACCCGTACGAGTAGGATTATTTCTATGGCTGCCTAGTTCAGACTGTATCGAACACCCGTACGAGTAGGATTATTTCTATGGCTGCCTAGTTCAGACTGTATCAAACACCCGTACGAGTAGGACGTATTTCTATGGCTGCCTAGTTAAGACTGTATCGAACACCCGTACAGGTAGGATGTATTTCTATGGCTGCCTAGTTCAGACTGTATCGAACACCCGTACAGGTAGGACGTATTTCTATGGCTGCCTAGTTCAGACTGTATCGAACACCCGTACGAGTAGGACGTATTTCTATGGCTGCCTAGTTCAGACTGTATCGAACTTCCATACGAGTAGGATGAATTTCTATGGCTGCCTAGTTCAGACTGTATCGAACACCCGTACGAGTAGGATACGAGTAGGATGTATTTCTATGGTTGCCTAGTTAAGACTGTATCGAACACCCGTACAGGTAGGACGTATTTCTATGGCTGCCTAGTTCAGACTGTATCGAACACCCGTACGAGTAGGATGTATTTCTATGGCTGCCTAGTTCAGACTGTATCGAACACCCGTACAGGTAGGACGTATTTCTATGGCTGCCTAGTTCAGACTGCATCGAACATCTGTACAGGTAGGACGTATTTCTATGGCTGCCTAGTTCAGACTGTATCGAACACCCGTACGAGTAGGACGTATTTCTATGGCTGCCTAGTTCAGACTGTATCGAACTCCCATACGAGTAGGATGTATTTCTATGGCTGCCTAGTTCAGACTGTATCGAACACCCGTACGAGTAGGATACGAGTAGGATGTATTTCTATGGTTGCCTAGTTAAGACTGTATCGAACACCCGTACAGGTAGGACGTATTTCTATGGCTGCCTAGTTCAGACTGTATCGAACACCCGTACGAGTAGGACGTATTTCTATGGCTGCCTAGTTAAGACTGTATCGAACACCCGTACAGGTAGGATGTATTTCTATGGCTGCCTAGTTCAGACTGTATCGAACACCCGTACAGGTAGGACGTATTTCTATGGCTGCCTAGTTCAGACTGCATCGAACATCTGTACAGGTAGGACGTATTTCTATGGCTGCCTAGTTCAGACTGTATCGAACACCCGTACAGGTAGGACGTATTTCTATGGCTGCCTAGTTCAGACTGTATCGAACACCCGTACGAGTAGGACGTATTTCTATGGCTGCCTAGTTAAGACTGTATCGAACACCCGTACAGGTAGGATGTATTTCTATGGCTGCCTAGTTCAGACTGTATCGAACACCCGTACAGGTAGGACGTATTTCTATGGCTGCCTAGTTCAGACTGCATCGAACATCTGTACAGGTAGGACGTATTTCTATGGCTGCCTAGTTCAGACTGCATCGAACACCCGTACGAGTAGGACGTATTTCTACACTGTCAACCAGTGTGGGCCAGATCATGCCTTTCGCATATAGTAGACCCAGGGTTAAATAAGTCCAGTCGAATTATTACTGGTACCCTAAAATCGACACTTCTACCATATTTATATAAGATAGCTGGTATCCCACCACCCCAAATCCGACGAGAAACGGCAAAAAATGAAAAGAATAAACAAATTGAATGAATTAATAACACTAGGCATCCAACGCACAATCATCAGGAAGCAAGGCGAAGACTGAAATCACACAAAAAGCTTTGCAGAAATGGATGGACTACAACAAATCCGGGCAGCTGCTCAAAGGATAGAGAAGTGGCGGGAAAGTGACCAATGGCCATCTAATGAGGCGCTGTTCAGCCCAAAGCGATTGCCTGCCCAGCAGATCGACCTTCACCAAGAAGGCCATGGTAACCCTAAACAGAACAAGAATCAAAGTGGGCAAAACTGGAGATAACCACCACAAATGGAGATTAGCTGCCAATCCTGGATGCCCATGTGGGGCAACACCTCAAACAATGAAACACATTCTATGAGGGTGCCCAATGGGCCATCACTGCTCAGATCAAGACCTCAGAGGCAAATGCCAACGCCCTCCTGTGGGTTCGATATTGGCGCGATAAGATATGATGATGACCTGGTATCTATGTGTACAAATTGTCCTAAGCAAAAATGTAGTATTCATTTGTACAAATTGCCCTAATGCATAAAAGGCAATTGAAATCTATAGAGTATGAAGGAAATATTAATGCATTAATTCATTTTTGTTTTCTAAACCTAATTACAGTTACTGAAGTTTTCTAAACCTAATTACAGTTACTGAAGTTCTATGTATCATGGAAAGCATCATTTAAAATTTTGAACTTTAATTTTCTAATTTATTTTTTTCTTTTCAGACTTTATTATTCGATCTGTTAACCTCTACAAAGCTGCTCAATTTGCTTGCAAGTAATATCATCCAAATACTTATAAACTGGGGTATCAAATCGCATTTATATCTAATAATCATATTTTTTACAAGAATTTGAACTGCTATGAATTTAAACCTTCTGTTTTCTTTGTGGTAGTTAAAAAGAGAAAAAATGTGGAGACATAGAAATAGACTCTTCTTAACCCTGGTTTGTTTATTTTCTCCAGGAAACCCCATCACGCGTCAGGTAGAAACTGTACCTGAAAATTTCTCGTTAGCTAAAAAATTGCCAGAACTGGAGGGACTTCCTGATGAACTAAATGAAGACCAATGCAGCAGTGCTAAAGTCAATGAAATGGCAAGAGGCTCTGAGGAAACCTGCGCTCGCATAGGCAACATCGAAGGCTATGTGAATCTCGTCATGTCTATGATTCCTCTTCAGATATACTATGAAAACCACTCAGACTTCACAGACATCTTCAAAAATTACGATGATGACTTAGGCGCAGCTCAAGATCATGCTAAACTCTGGAGGAATGGGGACAGTATTCTTTTAGGCATTCGGCAAACGTTTGAGCTGGCTCGGCAGTTTGAACCGGCATTCACCAAGAAATATATTATAAACAAGGAACGAGTTGAGGTAATTAAAGCAAATGCACATAAAGACGAAATGATCAACCTCACCAAAGATCAGATAGAGTATCTAAAAGCCCAGCTTGAAAAGGCTGAAGCGACAATGACAAAAGTGCAAAATAAAAGTCCTGCTATTTTGGATTATTTCCAAAAGACAGTGTCTGAATTGAAAGCTGAAATTAAGGATAAAGAGCGAGCATTAACTGAAGATTTCACCCTAATTAAAGAGTTAAAGGAGCTCCAAAGTTTCCTTAATTTTGTCAGAAAAGACTCAGATAGAATAAGGACTCAGGCACTGAAGACTAAAGAAATGACTGAAAATTTTAGGGGGTTTCTCGAGCATGATAAAGGCACCTTTACAAGACATGGAAGAGTTGCACATGCAACACTGGCTGCCCTTGAAGAGGAAACTATCAGAAACAACGAGGCACTGGCTGAAAACAAAAGGAAACAAGAAAATCTAGAACGCATAATAGAAGAGGAAAGGAAGCAGGTGCAAGCACTTTTCAAAAAGATTAGCCATTCTCACGAAGAACTTCGTAAGATGAGGAGGAAGTTGCTGGACAAAATTTCAAAGAGCAGAACACTCAAAATTATTGGTGCTATACTAACTCCAGTTATCATTGGAGCATTTCTTTTAAAGTATGCAAGTGATGAAGAAAAGAAATATTCTACGCTTTTACAAAATACCATGGCTGAGAGCAAATTCGAAGTCGATGCAATTCTCAAACAGATTGAGAATAATAAAGCTGAGATGAGATTCTTCCAAGAACAAATGGCCAACAGCGCCAGAAACTCTGACAAGCTACGAAATGAGCTGAGCACCTTTGTAACTCTGGACGGAGACTTGAAAAACATGGCTGAAAAAGTAGGAACTCTTCTAGTAGCCATTGACAAGGCTATAGCTGGAGTGGTAAATATACAAGAGGTCTTCGATGATGTAACAACTAAATTAACAGAGATGATTGACTTTGCCAAAACGGCAAAAACGGAAGCGGAGCAACTGAATGCAAGATTCTTTATATATAACGAACTATCACTGCTGGAATGCAACTGGAGAGATGTATATTTCAAAGTCCTGAACCTTGATGACTGTACAAAGAATTTTGAAATACTATATTAAATGTCAAAATGAGCCTTTGATTATCAATCAGTAACATTTTGACTTTAAATGGAATGGAATGCTTTTCAATTTCAACCTACTGAATAGAGTCAGTATTCGGTGTAAAGCTTGGTCATTTTTGTTGAATTTTCACAGAAAATGATGAAAAAAATAAAGTTGAATATCAAAAAACCAATAAATCACAGAAATGGAAGTAGCTCAATGTATATGAAACCTAATACTAGTCAGTACTATGATATGGATACTTTGTAGAAGAAATAAGCGTTAAGTCATAATTTGGAGTGATCCCACTTAATGTTGTGAACCAAGATAACCATAAGATGTACATTTCATAATACACATAATTTCTTTTGCCATTAGTTTTGGTAAAGGTTTCTGCACAAGTCCATTACTTGTACCTAAGAAGAATGGATTACACTGAATAGTAATGATGCCAATACATCTTTATCATTTTAATATTTAGGTTTGTTTACTTTACATCATTTATTTGTTTGTTTGATATAAATGTCACTTTCTTAATATTTACAAATTGTTTGCTTGATATATATTTCCTTGATATTTTTATCTCGTTTTCCTGGTATATAATGTACGTAGGCCGTTTTTCAGGTATTCGTGTGTATCATCTTCATTGTAGTTATCTGTACTGCTTTATAAACTTTCTTTGTTTCTTCTTCTTCCCTTTCTCTCCTTCTCAAGCCTAGGTCTTTACGACACGTGTCCCTACTTCTTCTTCTTTAGATTGCCCGGAGCTTCTCTCCGGACAGGGGCTTTTTGACGGTGCGTCTAGCCCCTAGATGTCCCTACTAAAGTGATGACAAAGATGTCTCTTTAAAGCAGGATCCTAAAAAGGCCATTCCACTCAGAGGGCAAATGCAGAGCGGGCACTCTGATCTGCCCGTAATTCATTCGCTTTGAAACAGAGTTACCAGATCAAACAGTCCAAGGCAATCGGTACGCACAGGCAGGCGAACGGATGACATGGGCCAGACACCGGGCAGAGGGCAGAGTGGAATCAGAGTTGCGTCAGACAATAATCAGGCGCCCATCCAGTGCCTCAATAACGGGTACAGGTACTTCGATGGTTTCCCCGTTATTGGCTTGTCTATGACGTCCTCTAAATTCATGATCGTCACCCATACAACAAAATTGGTAACATTGTCTGCCCGCCGTGCATTTTCCCCTCGTGTGGAAGAGCCTGTAGGATGCAGAAGACACGTGCTCTCTCTCTCTCTCTCTCTCTCTCTCTCTCTCTCTCTCTCTCTCTCTCTCTCTCTCTCTCTCATACACTGCAGAGGACGGCTCGATTTTCTAGGGAACCAAATTCAAGCTAAAAACAATTACTGCATTTTCGTTACGTTGTCGAATAGTGACGACCGCATTCATCCTTCAGACTCTGGTTCGAAGCTTGGCAATGGGAGGGACTTGAGTCCTAATTCCATTATCCCTCAGGTTTTCCAAAGGACTTCAGTGGTAATAGGATTGAAAATTAATGAGTAGTTGAGAGTTTGCACATTTGCACAACTGCAAATATGAGGATAGTCAGCGTGGGGCAGTGAACACTAGTACCCTATTAACCTAAATTTTGACAGGGGCAACCTAATCATTTAATATCATCCTGAACTTAAGCTATTGCAATTTATGTACCATTAAAAAAAAAAAAAGACAAAAAGTTCAATGAAGAAAGGTCAATGTTAGTATTAAGGTTCTTGTTACGAAAGTTTATCATTATTATTATTACTATATAATAATAATAATAATAATAATAATAATAATAATAATAATAGTCTCCCCATGATGAGAGACTTCACCTCCTCCTTCTTCTATTAACGTGATTTTTCCCATTTTGTATGGTGTCAGCACGGTTGCCTTCTTTTTAAAGGACTTTGCTTTGCCTTTGGGGTAGACCATAGTCCCGACCGCCTGCCCTGCCTGACATCGCTTAGACCCCGGTAGCGCATGTTCATGTGTTGTACCAGGCACTAGAGTCCTACCTCCCAACAGCAAGGAGGCCTAGCTCCACCCATAAATAAAGTGTGTACAATATAATGACCTGGGTGGTGGCCATTTCCCCCTTGACCTAATATGACCTCGCTTTGCACATCGCTTTTATTAGTATAAAGTTTCTATCTGGCAGAGTTCAAATTTCCTGACCAAAGTCAATGTCCTTTGGCCTGTAAGCATGACCTTGACTCTACACTCCGCTATTATTATTATCATTATTATTACTTGCTAAGCTACAACCCTAGTTGGAAAAGTAGGATGCTATAAGCCCAGGGGCTCCAACAGGGAAAATAGCCCAGTTAGGAGAGGAAACATGGAAAAATAGAATATTTTACGAATAGTAACAACAATAAGATATATATTTCCTATATAAACTATGAAAACTTTAACAAAACAAGAAAAGAAATATGATAGAATAGTGTGTCCAAGTGTTCCCTCAACTAAGAGAACTCTAATCCAAGACAATGGAAGATCATGATACAGAGGCCATGGCACTACCAAAGACCAGAGAACAATGGTTTGATTTTGGAGTGTCCTTCTCCTAGAAGAGCCTGTTTATCATAGTTAAAGAGTATCTTCTACCCTTACTAAGAGGAAAGTAGCCACTGAGTAATTACAGTGCAGTAGTTAACACCTTGAGAGAAAAAAAAATTGTTTGGTATTATCAGTGTTGTCCGGTGTATGAGGACAGAGGAGAATATATAAAGAATAGGCCAAACTATTCGGTGTATATGTAGGTAAAGGTAAAATGAACCGTAACCAGAGAGAAGGATCCAATGTAGTACTGTCTGGCCTGTCAAAGGACCCCATAACTCTCCAGCGGTAGTATTGAATCTGCATCACCTATAGATAACAAGCATGAAGTTTGACGTCTTTATTTTCAAATAAAACTAAACTAAAGAGAAATATTTATCCTCACGGGACAGACGGATGAACAGATTAATTACTAGATGACCCAGGGAAGAAAATCAAGTAGCTACATTGAGGCGAAGAATAAGAAGAAGAAAAAATAGCAGAGGGAGAGTGGGGAATCGAGTGCTTCAAAACAGCTGTGGAATAATCCTGAGGCGATATTTCAGGAAGATCCGCAAATCGAGAGAAGCAAGAATGAGGAAGAAGTTCGCCAGACGTTCTGTGTTTTCCCACCTCATTTACGGGGCTCTCGGTGGCTCAGTCTACGCTTATCTGGCAATGTTTGCATAGCTAGTTCAATTTCATTGAGAATGTAAAAGGACTGTTGCTTTTATTATCTCCGCCAACGAAGATGGAAGGTGGTTATGTTTTTGCCCACTTTGTTTTGTTAGTGTATGTTTGTTTGTTTGTGAACAGCTTCCTGGCCACAATTTTAATCGTAGAGTAATGAAACTTGCAAGGATTAACTTTTATGTAAAATCTAGGAAATGATTAAATTTTGGGGGGTCAAGGTCACGGTCAAGCAAAATGTCCAATTACCGTAATGAGCCATAAGTTTGGACATCGTTGTCACAGAGACTAAACTTGGTTCATATTTGAGTGTATGAAAATCAGCGCCATTTAATACAGGTTAAGGTTAAAGGTCAAAGGTCAAGGTCGAGAAATATAATGCCTGGTGAAGGTCTGCACTCTACTGAGTGATCCTATGTTTTTATTCGTTAGCTAGTAAGTCCAGAGAGAGAGAGAGAGAGAGAGAGAGAGAGAGAGAGAGAGAGAGAGAGAGAGAGAGAGAGAGTGAGTATTAATTCATGTATTTACTTATCTTTTGGTTACAGACAGACTTTGGATGAGGAGAAGAAATAAAGTATTATGATATTTGACTCAATGGTTTTTAGGCTAACGGCTTATACTTGAAACGCCTGGTATTTCAGGACGGTCACCTAACCAAGCACTGAACAGTATTGCTGAAAGGAAGACCAGCGTCGTATATAACATATTACGACCAGCATCAGTACACACACTCATATACATATACATATACATATATATACATATATATATATATATATATATATATATATATATATAAATATATATATATATATATATATATATATATATATAAATATATATATATATATATATATATATATATATATATATATATATACATATATACAACCTGATGTACATTGAAAGTGTTTGCAGAATAGGATTCAATTCAAGGTATTTGGGCAACATAGCTCGACACTGGGGCAGGGAAGGCCATTCAGTGCAATTAGGAGAAAACCCAAAATTTACAATAAGAAGTGAAAGCCAAGGATAATTGGAAGATTGAAAAAAATAAATCAGACATTTGCTGGCTTGAGTAAAATTTGGAAATCAAATCGCCTGAAATTACATATAAAAACAGACTATATTCCAGTTTAGTGAGATCGGTGTTACTGTATGGACATGAGTCGTGGTATGACAATGAAAAAATCGCCAGCAGATTTAGTATATTTGAGAAAAAGGCCTTCGGAAGAATATAGGGAGTTAAATGGCAAGACAGGATTAGAAATGAAACTATAAGAGAGATTATTCAAGGGCCCTATGTGGATGAGATCATAGTGAGGGGTAGATGGACATGGTTTGGGCATGCTTTTTGCACTCCCCAAGAGAGATTATTTCACCAAACTTTCAACTGGGTTCTAAAAGGCACTAGAAGAGTTGGAAGACCAAGCCCTGCATGGCTGAGGATTATGAAGCCTGAAGTAGATGATTAAGAATGGAGAAAATCGATTTAAAAGCTGAAGTTACAGACGACTGGCAAAATCTAACCGAGGCCCTTAGTGTAAATAGCCTTAGGAGATGATGATGATGATGCATCAAGGTATACAGTATCTATAAGTACATATACATAAATACAGTACATGTACTTCAAGGTACACAGTATCTATATATAGATATAAACAGTATATTTATATATACATAAATTCTGTACCTATACTTTTAGATACATAGTATCTATATGTGATTACATATATATATATATATATATATATATATATATATATAATGTATATATATATACATATATATATATATATATATATATATATATATATATATATATATATATATATACATATATATATATATATATATATATATATATATATATATATATATATATATGTTGCACCTATAGTATCTATATATAGATGCATACAGTATATTTATATAAATATATAAATTCTGTACCCAAACTTAAATATACACAGTATGTACATATAAATAGATATATTTATACATATACATAAATGCTGTACATATACTTTAAAGTACACTGTATCTACATATAGATACATCCATATAGTGTCCATATACCTAAAGGTACAAAGGATTAATACATATACAGTGTATATATGTATATATACTATATGTATATATATACATATATATATGCTATATGTATATTAATCCTTTACACCTTTAAGTATATATATATATATATACATATAGATATATATAATTATTTATATATGCTATATATATATATATACACACATACATATATATATATATATATATATATATATATATATATATATATATATATATATATATATATATATATATACATATATATTAATATTTTGTACCTTAAAGTATATGGACATATATATATATATATATATATATATATATATATATATATACTTATATGTATATAAATACATATATAGGTATATATACACATATACATATATATATATATATATATATATATATGTATATATATATATCTATATATATATATGTATGTATAATGTATATACTGTATATATATGTATATACATATACAGTATATAAGCATATATAAATTTTAATCACAGGCCTCGGTTCAGACGCACAATCACAGGCCTCCGTTCATCGGCCAATCGGAGGCCTCCGTTCAGCCGGCCAATCGGAGGCCTCCGTTCAGCCGGCCAATCACAGGCCTCCGTTCAGCCGGACAATCAGAGGCCTCCGTTCAGCCGGCCAATCACAGGCTCAGTTCAGACGGCCAATCAGAGACCTCGGTTCTGCCGGCCAATCAGAGGCCTCCGTTCAGCCGTCCAATCACAGGCCTCGGTTCAGCTGGCCAATCACAGGCCTCGGTTCAGCCGGCCAATCACAGGCCTCGGTTCAGCCGGCCAATCACAGGCCTCCGTTCAGTCGGCCAATCACAGGCCTCCGTTCAGCCGGCAAATCAGAGGCCTCCGTTCAGCCGCCGAATCACAGGCCTCCGTTCAGCCGGCCAATCACAGGCCTCCGTTTAGCCGGCCAATCAGAGGCCTCCGTTCAGCCGGCATACCAGAGGCCTCCGTTCAGCTGGCCAATCACAGACCTCCGTTCAGCCGGCCAATCACAGACCTCCGTTCAGCCGGCCAATCACAGGCCTCCGTTCAGCGGGCCAACCACAGGCCTCCGTTCAGCCGGCCAACCACAGGCCTCCGTTCAGCCGGCCAACCACAGGCCTCCGTTCAGCCGGCCAACAACAGGCCTGCGTTCCGCCGGCCAACCACAGGCCTCCGTTCAGCCGGCCAATCATAGGCCTCGGTTCAGCCGGCCAATCACAGGCCTCGGTTCAGCCGGCCAATCACAGGCCTCGGTTCAGCCGGCCAATCACAGGCCTCGGTTCAGCCGGCCAATCACACGCCTCCGTTCAGCCGGCCTCTCACAGGACTCCGTTCAGCAGGCCAATCACAGGCCTCCGTTCAGCCGGCCAATCACAGGCCTCCGTTCAGCCGGCCAAGGGGATGAGATTTTGTGGATGAGATTGTGGGGATGAGTTTGTGGGGATGAGATTTTGGGGATGAGATCGTGGAGATGAGTTTGTAGGGAGGAGATTTTGGGGATGAGATTGTGGGGATGAGATTTTGGGGATGAGTTTGTGGGGATGAGTTTGTGGTGATGAGATTGTGGGGATTATATTGTGGGGGATGATATTTTGGGGATGAGTTTGTGGGGATGAGGTTTTCGGGATGAGTTTGTGGTGATGAGATTGTGGTGATGAGATTGTGGGGATGAGTTTGTGGGAATGAGATTTTGGGGATGAGATTGTGAGGATGAGATTGAGGTGATGAGATTTTTGGGATGAGATTTTTGGGATGAGTTTGTGGTGATGAGATTGTGGGGATGAGTTTGTGGGGATGAGTTTGTGGGGATGAGATTTTGGGGATGAGATTGTGGGGATGAGTTTGTGGTGATGAGATTTTGGGGATGAGTTTGTGGGGATGAGATTTTGGGGATGAGTTTGTGGGGATGAGATTTTGGGGATGAGTTTGTGGGGATGAGTTTGTGGGGATGAGATTGTGGGGATGATATTTAGGGGAAGAGATTGTGTGGATGAGATTTTGGGGATGAGTTTGTGGGGATAAGATTTTGGGGATGAGTTTGTGGGGATGAGTTTGTGGTGATGAGATTTTGGGGATGAGATTTTGGGGATGAGTTTGTGGTGATGAGTTTGTGGGGATGAGATTTTGGGGATGAGATAGTGGGGATGAGATAGTGGGGATGAGTTTGTGGGGATGAGATTTTGGGGATGAGATTGTGGGGATGAGATTTTAGGGATGAGTTTGTGGGGATGAGATTTTGGGGATGAGTTTGTGGGGATGAGTTTATGGGGATGAGAATTTGGGGATGAGTTTGTGGGGATGAGATTGTGGGGATGAGTTTGTGGGAATAAGATTTTGGGGATGAGATTGTGGGGATGAGATTGTGGGGATGAGTTTGTGGGGATGATATTGTGGGGATGAGTTTGTGGGGATGAGTTTGTGGTGATGAGATTGTGGGGATGAGATTTTGGGGATGAGTTTGTGGGGATGAGATTGTGGGGATGAGTTTGTGGGGATGAGATTGTGGGGATCATATTTTGGGGATGAGTTTGTGGGGATGATGAGATTGTGGGGATGAGATTGTGGGGATGAGTTTGTGGTGATGAGATTGTGGGGATGAGATTTTGGGGATGAGATTGTGAAGATGAGTTTGTGGGGATGAGATTGTGGGGATGAGATTGTGGGGATGAGTTTGTGGGGATGAGATTGTGGGATTAGTTTGTGGGGATGAGTTTGTGGTGATGATATTGTGAGGATGAGTTTGTGGTGATGAGATTGTGGGGATGAGATTTTGGGGATGAGATTGTGGGGATGAGATTTTGGGGATGGGTTTGTGGGGATGAGTTTGTGGGGATGAGATTTTGGGGATGAAATTTTAGGGATGAGTTTGTGGTGATGAGATTGTGGGGATGAGTTTGTGGGGATGAGATTTTGGGGATGAGTTTGTGGGGATGAAATTTTGGGGATGGGTTTGTGGGGATGAGTTTGTGGTGATGAGATTGTGGGGATGAGATTTTGGGGATGAGTTTGTGGTGATGAGATTTTGGGGAAGAGTTTGTGGGGATGAAATTGTGAGGATGAGTTTGTGGGAATGAGTTTGTGGGGATGAGATTGTGGGGATGAGATTGTGGGGATGAGATTGTGGAGATGAGTTTGTGGTGATGAGATTGTGGGGATGAGATTTTGGAGATGAGATTGTGGGGATGAGATTTTGGGGATGAGTTTGTGGTGATGAGATTGTGTGGATGAGATTTTGGGGATGATATTGTGGGGATGAGTTTGTGGTGATGAGATTGTGGGGATGAGATTTTGGGGATGAGATTGTGGGGATGAGATTGTGGGGATGAGATTTTGGGGATGAGTTTGTGGGGATGAGTTTGTGGTGATGAGATTGTGGGGATGAGATTTTGGGGATGAGATTGTGGGGATGAGTTTGTGGTGATGAGATTGTGGGGATGAGATTTTTGGGATTAGATTTTGTGGATGAGTTTGTGGGGATGAGTTTGTGAGGATGAGATTTTGGGGATGAGATTGTGGGGATGAGTTTGTGGAGATGAGATTTTGGGGGATGAGATTGTGGGGATGAGTTTGTGGAGATGAGATTTTGGGGATGAGTTTGTGGGGATGAGATTGTGGGGATGAGTTTGTGGGAATAAGATTTTGGGGATGAGATTGTGGGGATGATATTTTGGAGATGAGATTGTGGGGATGAGATTTTGGGGATGAGTTTGTGGGGATGAGATTTTGGGGATGAGTTTGTGGGGATGAGATTTTGGGGATGAGTTTGTGGGGATGAGTTTGTGGGGATGAGATTTTGGGGATGAGTTTGTGGAGATGAGATTTTGGGGATGAGTTTGTGGGGATGAGATTGTGGTGATGAGATTGTGGGGATGAGTTTGTGGGAATGAGATTTTGGGGATGAGATTGTGAGGATGAGATTGTGGTGATGAGATTTTTGGGATGAGATTTTTGGGATGAGTTTGTGGTGATGAGATTGTGGGGATGAGTTTGTGGGGATGAGTTTGTGGTGATGAGTTTGTGGGGATGAGATTTTGGGGATGAGATTGTGGGGATGAGTTTGTGGTGATGAGATTTTGGGAATGAGTTTGTGGGGATGAGATTTTGGGGATGAGATTTTGGGGATGAGTTTGTGGGGATGAGTTTGTGGGGATGAGTTTGTGGGGATGAGATTTAGGGGAAGAGATTGTGGGGATGAGATTTTGGGGATGAGATTTTGGGGATGAGATTTTGGGGATGAGTTTGTGGGGATGAGATTTTGGGGATGAGTTTGTGGGGATGAGTTTGTGGTGATGAGATTTTGGGGATGAGATTTTGGGGATGAGTTTGTGGTGATGAGTTTGTGGGGATGAGATTTTGGGGATGAGATAGTGGGGATGAGATAGTGGGGATGAGTTTGGGGGGATGAGATTTTGGGGATGAGATTGTGGGGATGAGATTTCAGGGATGAGTTTGTGGGGATGAGATTTTGGGGATGAGTTTGTAGGGATGAGTTTGTGGGGATGAGAATTTGGGGATGAGTTTGTGGGGATGAGATTGTGGGGATGAGTTTGTGGGGAATAAGATTTTGGGGATGAGATTGTGGGGATGAGATTGTGGGGGATGAGTTTGTGGGGATGATATTGTGGGGATGAGTTTGTGGTGATGAGATTGTGGGGATGAGATTTTGGGGATGAGTTTGTGGGGATGAGATTGTGGGGATGAGTTTGTGGGGATGAGATTGTGGGGATCATATTTTGGGGATGAGTTTGTGGGGATGATGAGATTGTGGGGATGAGATTGTGGGGATGAGTTTGTGGTGATGAGATTGTGGGGATGAGATTTTGGGGATGAGATTGTGAGGATGAGTTTGTGGGGATGAGATTTTGGGGATGATATTGTGGGGATGAGATTGTGGGGATGAGTTTGTGGGGATGAGTTTATGGGGATGAGAATTTGGGGATGAGTTTGTGGGGATGAGATTGTGGGGATGAGTTTGTGGGAATAAGATTTTGGGGATGAGATTGTGGGGATGAGATTGTGGGGATGAGTTTGTGGGGATGATATTGTGGGGGATGAGTTTGTGGGGATGAGTTTGTGGTGATGAGATTGTGGGGATGAGATTTTGGGGATGAGTTTGTGGGGATGAGATTGTGGGGATGAGTTTGTGGGGATGAGATTGTGGGGATCATATTTTGGGGATGAGTTTGTGGGGATGATGAGATTGTGGGGATGAGATTGTGGGGATGAGTTTGTGGTGATGAGATTGTGGGGATGAGATTTTGGGGATGAGATTGTGAGGATGAGTTTGTGGGGATGAGATTGTGGGGATGAGATTGTGGGGATGAGTTTGTGGGGGATGAGATTGTGGGATTAGTTTGTGGGGATGAGTTTGTGGTGATGATATTGTGAGGATGAGTTTGTGGTGATGAGATTGTGGGGATGAGATTTTGGGGATGAGATTGTGGGGATGAGATTTTGGGGATGGGTTTGTGGGGATGAGTTTGTGGGGATGAGATTTTGGGGATGAAATTTTAGGGATGAGTTTGTGGTGATGAGATTGTGGGGATGAGTTTGTGGGGATGAGATTTTGGGGATGAGTTTGTGGGGATGAAATTTTGGGGATGGGTTTGTGGGGATGAGTTTGTGGTGATGAGATTGTGGGGATGAGATTTTGGGGATGAGTTTGTGGTGATGAGATTTTGGGGAAGAGTTTGTGGGGATGAAATTGTGAGGATGAGTTTGTGGGAATGAGTTTGTGGGGATGAGATTGTGGGGATGAGATTGTGGGGATGAGATTGTGGAGATGAGTTTGTGGTGATGAGATTGTGGGGATGAGATTTTGGAGATGAGATTGTGGGGATGAGATTTTGGGGATGAGTTTGTGGTGATGAGATTGTGTGGATGAGATTTTGGGGATGATATTGTGGGGATGAGTTTGTGGTGATGAGATTGTGGGGATGAGATTGTGGGATGAGATTGTGGGGATGAGATTGTGGGGATGAGATTTTGGGGATGAGTTTGTGGGGATGAGTTTGTGGTGATGAGATTGTGGGGATGAGATTTTGGGGATGAGATTGTGGGGATGAGTTTGTGGTGATGAGATTGTGGGGATGAGATTTTTGGGATTAGATTTTGTGGATGAGTTTGTGGGGATGAGTTTGTGAGGATGAGATTTTGGGGATGAGATTGTGGGGATGAGTTTGTGGAGATGAGATTTTGGGGATGAGATTGTGGGGATGAGTTTGTGGAGATGAGATTTTGGGGATGAGTTTGTGGGGATGAGATTGTGGGGATGAGTTTGTGGGAATAAGATTTTGGGGATGAGATTGTGGGGATGATATTTTGGAGATGAGATTGTGGGGATGAGATTTTGGGGATGAGTTTGTGGGGATGAGATTTTGGGGATGAGTTTGTGGGGATGAGATTTTGGGGGATGAGTTTGTGGGGATGAGTTTGTGGGGATGAGATTTTGGGGATGAGTTTGTGGAGATGAGATTTTGGGGATGAGTTTGTGGGGATGAGATTGTGGTGATGAGATTGTGGGGATGAGTTTGTTGGGAATGAGATTTTGGGGATGAGATTGTGAGGATGAGATTGTGGTGATGAGATTTTTGGGATGAGATTTTTGGGATGAGTTTGTGGTGATGAGATTGTGGGGATGAGTTTGTGGGGATGAGTTTGTGGTGATGAGTTTGTGGGGATGAGATTTTGGGGATGAGATTGTGGGGATGAGTTTGTGGTGATGAGATTTTGGGGATGAGTTTGTGGGGATGAGATTTTGGGGATGAGATTTTGGGGGATGAGTTTGTGGGGATGAGTTTGTGGGGATGAGTTTGTGGGGATGAGATTTAGGGGAAGAGATTGTTGGGGATGAGATTTTGGGGATGAGATTTTGGGGATGAGATTTTGGGGATGAGTTTGTGGGGATGAGATTTTGGGGATGAGTTTGTGGGGATGAGTTTGTGGTG
The DNA here is from genome assembly GCF_036898095.1 of Palaemon carinicauda. Classification (NCBI taxonomy): domain Eukaryota; kingdom Metazoa; phylum Arthropoda; class Malacostraca; order Decapoda; family Palaemonidae; genus Palaemon; species Palaemon carinicauda. The sequence continues at coordinate 76,386,419 of NC_090753.1, forward strand.
ATGAGATTTTGGGGATGAGATTTTGGGGATGAGTTTGTGGTGATGAGTTTGTGGGGATGAGATTTTGGGGATGAGATAGTGGGGATGAGATAGTGGGGATGAGTTTGGGGGGGATGAGATTTTGGGGATGAGATTGTGGGGATGAGATTTTAGGGATGAGTTTGTGGGGATGAGATTTTGGGGATGAGTTTGTAGGGATGAGTTTGTGGGGATGAGAATTTGGGGATGAGTTTGTGGGGATGAGATTGTGGGGGATGAGTTTGTGGGAATAAGATTTTGGGGATGAGATTGTGGGGATGAGATTGTGGGGATGAGTTTGTGGGGATGATATTGTGGGGATGAGTTTGTGGTGATGAGATTGTGGGGATGAGATTTTGGGGATGAGTTTGTGGGGATGAGATTGTGGGGATGAGTTTGTGGGGATGAGATTGTGGGGATCATATTTTGGGGATGAGTTTGTGGGGATGATGAGATTGTGGGGATGAGATTGTGGGGATGAGTTTGTGGTGATGAGATTGTGGGGATGAGATTTTGGGGATGAGATTGTGAGGATGAGTTTGTGGGGATGAGATTTTGGGGATGATATTGTGGGGATGAGATTGTGGGGATGAGTTTGTGGGGATGAGTTTATGGGGATGAGAATTTGGGGATGAGTTTGTGGGGATGAGATTGTGGGGATGAGTTTGTGGGGAATAAGATTTTGGGGATGAGATTGTGGGGATGAGATTGTGGGGATGAGTTTGTGGGGATGATATTGTGGGGATGAGTTTGTGGGGATGAGTTTGTGGTGATGAGATTGTGGGGATGAGATTTTGGGGATGAGTTTGTGGGGATGAGATTGTGGGGATGAGTTTGTGGGGATGAGATTGTGGGGATCATATTTTGGGGATGAGTTTGTGGGGATGATGAGATTGTGGGGATGAGATTGTGGGGATGAGTTTGTGGTGATGAGATTGTGGGGATGAGATTTTGGGGATGAGATTGTGAGGATGAGTTTGTGGGGATGAGATTGTGGGGATGAGATTGTGGGGATGAGTTTGTGGGGATGAGATTGTGGGATTAGTTTGTGGGGATGAGTTTGTGGTGATGATATTGTGAGGATGAGTTTGTGGTGATGAGATTGTGGGGATGAGATTTTGGGGATGAGATTGTGGGGATGAGATTTTGGGGATGGGTTTGTGGGGATGAGTTTGTGGGGATGAGATTTTGGGGATGAAATTTTAGGGATGAGTTTGTGGTGATGAGATTGTGGGGATGAGTTTGTGGGGATGAGATTTTGGGGATGAGTTTGTGGGGATGAAATTTTGGGGATGGGTTTGTGGGGATGAGTTTGTGGTGATGAGATTGTGGGGATGAGATTTTGGGGATGAGTTTGTGGTGATGAGATTTTGGGGAAGAGTTTGTGGGGATGAAATTGTGAGGATGAGTTTGTGGGAATGAGTTTGTGGGGATGAGATTGTGGGGATGAGATTGTGGGGATGAGATTGTGGAGATGAGTTTGTGGTGATGAGATTGTGGGGATGAGATTTTGGAGATGAGATTGTGGGGATGAGATTTTGGGGATGAGTTTGTGGTGATGAGATTGTGTGGATGAGATTTTGGGGATGATATTGTGGGGATGAGTTTGTGGTGATGAGATTGTGGGGATGAGATTTTGGGGATGAGATTGTGGGGATGAGATTGTGGGGATGAGATTTTGGGGATGAGTTTGTGGGGATGAGTTTGTGGTGATGAGATTGTGGGGATGAGATTTTGGGGATAAGATTGTGGGGATGAGTTTGTGGTGATGAGATTGTGGGGATGAGATTTTTGGGATTAGATTTTGTGGATGAGTTTGTGGGGATGAGTTTGTGAGGATGAGATTTTGGGGATGAGATTGTGGGGATGAGTTTGTGGAGATGAGATTTTGGGGATGAGATTGTGGGGATGAGTTTGTGGAGATGAGATTTTGGGGATGAGTTTGTGGGGATGAGATTGTGGGGATGAGTTTGTGGGAATAAGATTTTGGGGATGAGATTGTGGGGATGATATTTTGGAGATGAGATTGTGGGGATGAGATTTTGGGGATGAGTTTGTGGGGATGAGATTTTGGGGATGAGTTTGTGGGGATGAGATTTTGGGGATGAGTTTGTGGGGATGAGTTTGTGGGGATGAGATTTTGGGGATGAGTTTGTGGAGATGAGATTTTGGGGATGAGTTTGTGGGGATGAGATTGTGGTGATGAGATTGTGGGGATGAGTTTGTGGGAATGAGATTTTGGGGATGAGATTGTGAGGATGAGATTGTGGTGATGAGATTTTTGGGATGAGATTTTTGGGATGAGTTTGTGGTGATGAGATTGTGGGGATGAGTTTGTGGGGATGAGTTTGTAGTGATGAGTTTGTGGGGATGAGATTTTGGGGATGAGATTGTGGGGATGAGTTTGTGGTGATGAGATTTTGGGGATGAGTTTGTGGGGATGAGATTTTGGGGATGAGATTTTGGGGATGAGTTTGTGGGGATGAGTTTGTGGGGATGAGTTTGTGGGGATGAGATTTAGGGGAAGAGATTGTGGGGATGAGATTTTGGGGATGAGATTTTGGGGATGAGATTTTGGGGATGAGTTTGTGGGGATGAGATTTTGGGGATGAGTTTGTGGGGATGAGTTTGTGGTGATGAGATTTTGGGGATGAGATTTTGGGGATGAGTTTGTGGTGATGAGTTTGTGGGGATGAGATTTTGGGGATGAGATAGTGGGGGATGAGATAGTGGGGATGAGTTTGGGGGGATGAGATTTTGGGGATGAGATTGTGGGGATGAGATTTTAGGGATGAGTTTGTGGGGATGAGATTTTGGGGATGAGTTTGTAGGGATGAGTTTGTGGGGATGAGAATTTGGGGGATGAGTTTGTGGGGATGAGATTGTGGGGATGAGTTTGTGGGAATAAGATTTTGGGGATGAGATTGTGGGGATGAGATTGTGGGGATGAGTTTGTGGGGATGATATTGTGGGGATGAGTTTGTGGTGATGAGATTGTGGGGATGAGATTTTGGGGATGAGTTTGTGGGGATGAGATTGTGGGGATGAGTTTGTGGGGATGAGATTGTGGGGATCATATTTTGGGGATGAGTTTGTGGGGATGATGAGATTGTGGGGATGAGATTGTGGGGATGAGTTTGTGGTGATGAGATTGTGGGGATGAGATTTTGGGGATGAGATTGTGAGGATGAGTTTGTGGGGATGAGATTTTGGGGATGATATTGTGGGGATGAGATTGTGGGGATGAGTTTGTGGGGATGAGTTTGTGGGGATGAGATTGTGGGATTAGTTTGTGGGGATGAGTTTGTGGTGATGATATTGTGAGGATGAGTTTGTGGTGATGAGATTGTGGGGATGAGATTTTGGGGATGAGATTGTGGGGATGAGATTTTGGGGATGGGTTTGTGGGGATGAGTTTGTGGGGATGAGATTTTGGGGATGAAATTTTAGGGATGAGTTTGTGGTGATGAGATTGTGGGGATGAGTTTGTGGGGATGAGATTTTGGGGATGAGTTTGTGGGGATGAAATTTTGGGGATGGGTTTGTGGGGATGAGTTTGTGGTGATGAGATTGTGGGGATGAGATTTTGGGGATGAGTTTGTGGTGATGAGATTTTGGGGAAGAGTTTGTGGGGATGAGTTTGTGGGGATGAGATTGTGGGGATGAGTTTGTGGGGATGAGTTTGTGGGGATGAGATTGTGGGGATGAGATTGTGGGGATGAGATTGTGGAGATGAGTTTGTGGTGATGAGATTGTGGGGATGAGATTTTGGAGATGAGTTTGTGGGGATGAGATTTTGGGGATGAGTTTGTGGTGATGAGATTGTGGGGATGAGATTTTGGGGATGATATTGTGGGGATGAGTTTGTGGGGATGAGTTTGTGGTGATGAGATTGTGGGGATGAGATTGTGGGGATGAGATTGTGGGGATGAGTTTGTGGGGATGAGTTTGTGGAGATGAGATTTTGGGGATGAGTTTGTGGGGATGAGTTTGTGGTGATGAGATTGTGGGGATGAAATTTTGGGGATGAGATTGTGGGGATGAGTTTGTGGTGATGAGATTGTGGGGATGAGATTTTTGGGATTAGATTTTGTGGATGAGTTTGTGGGGATGAGTTTGTGAGGATAAGATTTTGGGGATGAGATTGTGGGGGATGAGTTTGTGGAGATGAGATTTTGGGGATGAGATTGTGGGGATGAGTTTGTGGAGATGAGATTTTGGGGATGAGTTTGTGGTGATGAGATTGTGGGGATGATATTTTGGAGATGAGATTGTGGGGATGAGATTTTGGGGATGAGTTTGTGGGGATGAGATTTTGGGGATGAGTTTGTGGGGATGAGTTTGTGGGGATGAGATTTTGGGGGATGAGTTTGTGGAGATGAGATTTTGGGGATGAGTTTGTGGGGATGAGATTGTTGGGATGAGATTTTGGGGATGAGTTTGTGGAGATGAGATTTTGGGGATGAGTTTGTGGGGATGAGATTGTTGGGATGAGATTTTGGGGATGAGTTTGTGGGGATGAGATTTTGGGGATGAGTTTGTGGAGATGAGATTTTGGGGATGAGTTTGTGGGGATGAGATTGTTGGGATGAGATTTTGGGGATGAGTTTGTGGGAATGAGATTTTGGGGATGAGTTTGTGGTGATGAGATTGTGGGGATGAGATTGTGGGGATGAGTTTGTGGGTGATGATATTGTGGGGATGAGTTTGTGGGGAAGAGGTTGTGGTGATGATATTTTAGGGATGATATTTTGGGGATGAAGTTGTGGGGATGAGATTGTGGGGATGAGATTTTGGGGATTAGATTTTGGGGATGAGTTTGTGGGGATGAATTTGTGGTGATGAGATTTTAGGGATGAGTTTGTGGTGATGAGATTTTGGGGATGAGATATTGTGGATGAGTTTGTGGGGATGATATTTTGGGGATGAGATCGTGGGGATAAGTTTATGGGGATGAGTTTGTGGGGATGAGATTGTGGGGATGAGATTTTGGGGATGAGATTGTGGGGATGAGATTTTGGGGATGAGTTTGTGGGGATGAGTTTGTGGTGATGAGATTGTGGGGATGATATTGTGGGGATGATATTTTGGGGATGAATTTGTGGGGATGAAGTTTTGGGGATGAGTTTGTGGTGATGAGATTGTGGGGATGAGTTTGTGGGGATGAGATTTTAGGGATGAGATTGTGAGAATGAGATTGTGGTGATGAGATTTTGGGGATGAGTTTGTGGGGATGAGATTGTGGGGATGAGATTGTGGTGATGAGATTTTGGGGATGAGTTTGTGGGGATGAGATTTTGGGGATGCGTTTGTGGTGATGAGATTTTGGGGATGAGATTTTGGGGATGAGTTTGTGGGGATGAGATTGTGGGGATGAGATTTTGGGGATGAGATTTTGGGGATGAGTTTGTGGGGATGAGTTTGTGGTGATGAGATTTTGGGGATGAGTTTGTGGTGATGAGATTTTGGGAATGAGTTTGTGGGGATGAGATTTTGGGGATGATTTTGTGGGAATGAGATTGTGGGGATGAGTTTGTAGGGATGAGATTTGGGGATGAGTTTGTGGGGATGAGTTTGTGGTGATGAGATTGTGGGGATGAGATTTTGGGGATGAGATTGCGAGATGAGTTTGTGGAGAATGAGATTTGTGGGGATGAGATTTTGGGGATGAGATTGTGGGGGATTGAGATTTTGGGGGATGAGTTTGTGGGGTGAGATTTTGGGGATGAGATTGTGGGGATGAGATTTTGGGGATGAGTTTTGT
>NC_090753.1:76392700-76400200 GCF_036898095.1 Palaemon carinicauda
ACCCAAACAAAGTCACAAGTGGACTGGCCGAGTTGAGTAGTATACCCGGGGTCCCTCAAGGGGAGATATATACTCCCACTGCACATGATTCGTGTCAGTCAGGATTCTGTGGTTGCCAGTGGAGCACTGTCCGTTCAGAGATAACAGAGAGAGAGAGAGAGAGAGGAAGAGGCGAATTGGATCCTTTCTTTATAACTGGTGCAGAAGTGGAACTAAGCTCGACAAGGTATTGGAATAATTTGTGATTGTAATTTGTATTTTCATGTGTGTGGGAACTTGTGTTAGTGTCCGTGTACCAATCACAGTTAACAACTCAGTATTCAAAAGTACATGTAAAGGATGTTCTTGTTTACATATAGTTTTGTTACTGTTATAACTAGTGTCCTTTTCATCTAGAACCAGCCTCTAATTATATATATATATATATATATATATATATATATATATATATATATATATATATATATATACATATATATATGTTTATATATATGCAGGTATATATATATATATATATATATAATATATATATATATATATAGTATATATATACATATATATATGTATATATATATATTTATATATATGTATATATATACATATGTATATATACACACGCACACACACACACATATATATATATATATATATATATATATATATACATATATATATATATATATATATATATATATATATATATATACACATGATACTTGGGCATGTTACTCTATGTTTATAATGAATAGACGATGTCTTAGTGGCGTCCAAAAATCGAAGTTAGTTTCTCTCCTGCAGATAGTTTTGAGGATAAAATCAGAAACACATTTACTCTTCTCCAGTCTGGAGAGAAACTATCTTTGATTTTTGGACGCCACTAAGACATTGTCTATTCCTTATTTATAAATATGTATATATATATATATATATATATATATATATATATATATATATGTATATATATAAATATATATATATTGTGACGTAATTGTGCAGATTACGCTCTTTAAAGAAAGCATCAATCGGACACTTCACATGACACAGTGACTTCGTGTCAATCCAGAGCGACTAATTGACACTCAAAATTCTTGTATATGACTGAACCTGTTAATATTATTAACGGTTCAAAAACACCCGAGCTCAATCATTTATTTTGGAGCTGCACCTCGTTGGAATAGTTTTAATTCGTGTAGGAACAATTTGGTTTCAACCTTAGTCTAACTCACGGACAAAAGAAAACTCTGTTGTAATAATCGAAATACAATAGTTTTTAATTTTTAAGTCAAACAAAAAAAAAAGAAATGATCGTAAACCTCTTAAGGAGATAACTTACAATTGTCCAATAAAGCAAAATGTGTTTTCGAGTTTATGGTTAATAAATCGAGAAATGATTACAGTAAAAAAAAAACGAAAAGACAAAACTAAGCTTAATTCTCTCTAGCAATCCAAATACATTCAGATGCACAAATAACAATAAAAGAAAGAAGGTATCACTTAATTTCTATTTTCCGAAATCACTCGGTAAAATAAACTGCAGAACATAAATGTCAAATGAATAATTATTGTAAGAAAAGTGCACGGGTGATCCCGTAAACAAATGAAAAATAATGTTGGCAATCTGTCTATGTGCCCCCGACAACAAAAGAAAAAACCCTCACTTCGCACTTCACTTTTTATACAACAAAAAAAAAGAAACTGTTATTACTTGACATAAGAAAACTTGTAACATAAGACAAGACAAACAAATTGATGTTGGTTGCGAAGAGGGTATCACATTATTACGAGAAACTAATCCCCACAATTATCCTCAGCTTCACTCCCTTGGAATTCCCATCCATGCAACTTGACACCTTAGGCACTTTTCTTTTTGTTTTAATTCTCTCCCTCGCACAGGTGTCAGTACTTATCTTAAAAAAAACTTCGGCACATCAAGTGTTCTTTGGGACGTCAACGCAGATGGTTCCTTTTTTTCGTCCTGAGGGTGTTCTTTGACTCAGACGGAGTTCGAGCCTCTTGGAGGTTTCAGGGGGGGGGGGGGGGGGGGGGAGAGAGCCTGTCCTGGGGATGCAGGCACTGGCTGCTGGGAAGAGTTGTTCTTGTATGGCCTCCGGACTGGAACTGGTTTCTTCTACCCTCACAGCCTTAGGCTCCGCAGTGAGATTTTTTTGGGCCATCCCCTTTTCTCTTGATTGGGTAATCTTGACTTCCAAGGGCAGTCTTCATCTTTTGAGGGCCAATGGCATCTTGTGACCCCTCCTTATTTTTCTGCGTGTTGGCCAATCATGACCAGGGGGTCTTCTTCTTTGTGGACTTCGATGCCCCCGGTCTATGAGAACCTTTATTCTCACATCTGGCGTATCTCTGTGGCTGACCTGGGAAGAGGGGAGAATTAAGCGCCTGACAAGTTAATGGCCAAGGAGGTCTCTGTAACGCAATCCAGACCTCCTTTGTTAGTTGAGGCTTGTTCTTAAGTTACATAGACGAGGAAATCCATGAGAGCAAGCTGTTTACCAAGAAAACAAACTAAAAGAATTATGACTGTTAAGTTGTCCTTTGGAGGGTAGAACTCCCTCGCACAGGACTTCACACTTCCCCCCTTAAAAAAAAAAGATTTCCTGCTCAATGAAAAGGAAATCGTCTCCCATCTAATCTGTACTGAACTCACAGCTTGGCTCTCACAAAAAAAAAAAGGTGAAATTACAACTAACAAACAAAAAAAATTGGAAGCAAAAAAAAAATAATCAAATGACAGTTATAACTATTCCCAAATTACTTTCATACGCCCCAACTCTAATTCATCCTTGAAAGACAGTCTGCTAGATGTTCTGAGTCCCTGGAATATGCAAAATGTTCAAATTTACTTCTTGTAGCCGTAGACTCCATTTGAGTAGTCTGCGGTTCTTGTTTTTCATTGCATGCAAGAATGTTAAGGGATTGTGATCTGTAAAGATGTTAGTGGGCAATGAATTAGATTGAAGGTAAATAGAGAAATGTTCTACGGCAAGTACTAAAGCCAATAGCTCCTTTTCTACAGTGGCATAGTTCTTTTCATGCCGGTTAAATTTCTTAGAGAAGTATGCCACAGGGTGTTTCATGTTTTGATCATCTTCCTGCAATAAGACTGCACCAGCCCCATGATCACTGGCATCTACTGCTACTTCAAATTCTCTGTCAAAATCTGGTGCTTTCAGCACCGGTGATAGACTTAGCAACCTCTTCAGGGAGTCAAATGCGTCTTGACAATGGTTAGACCAAACATACTTGTTATTCTTCTTGAGAAGATTAGTGAGAGGCAAAGCAATGGTAGAGTAATTCTCACAGAACTTTCTGTAATAGCCGGTCATTCCCAAGAACCGACGCAATGCTCGGCGGCTTTGCGGGACTGTAAATTGTTGAATGCTCTCAACCTTTGCCTGTACTGGGCGAACAGATCCTCGACCTACTATATGACCCAAGTAGGTGACTGTCGCCTGTCCAAAGTCACACTTGGAGAGGTTGATTGTCAAGTTGGCCTCTGCTAAACTCTGGAAAAGGGCTTTTAGTCTCTTCAGGTGTTCTTTCCAAGAGTCACTGTAGATAACAATGTCATCCATATATGCGACAACACCTTCTATGTCCTGTACCAGACTGTTGATCATCCGCTGGAATGTCGCAGGAGCATTTCTCATCCCAAAGGGCATCACATTATATTCAAATAATCCTTGAGGTGTTACAAAAGCTGAAACCCTTTTGGCTCTCTCAGTGAGCGGAACACACCAATATCCCTTCAACAAATCACACTTGGTGATATATCTAGCATTCCCGATGGTATCCACGCAGTCATCAATACGTGGCAAGGGAAAAGAATCTGGCTTTGTGACGTTGTTCACCTTCCTATAGTCAGTACAGAATCTGACTCCACCATCAGGCTTTTCCACTAACACACACGGTGAACTCCACTGTGAGGAACTCTTCCTAATAATCCCATGCTCGAGCATGTAATCAATTTCTTTCCCAAGCAGTTCTCTCTTCTTTGGTGATACTCTGTACGCGTGTTGACGGACTGGGCGTGCATCTCCCACGTCCACATCATGCTCCATTACATTTGTCCGGCTGGGAACATCAGGAAACAGCACTGCGTACTCTTCCACTAAAGCTTGGACATCCTCTTGCTGCTGGGGAGCTAGGTGAGAGACCTTGGTCTTGAAGTCTCTGAGAACCTCCGAATTCTTAAGTCGGGCTTCGAGTGGCATGCCCTTGAAACTGGTTTTTTCCTCTTCTTCCCCAGAAGTATCCTGTTCTTCCTCCTCTTCTTCACCTTGAGGGTTCTGTTCTTCCTCCTCTTCTGTTTGCTGTACCTGTCTCCTTATTACTGATACATGAACAGGCCCAGTGACTGGTGATGGGTTTTGGGCAGTGGCATTACCCCTGGTATTCCGAACAACATATGGTTTCATCATGTTGACGTGACACACCTGGTGTTCCTTTCTTCGGTCCGGTGTCCCTACCACATAATCCAATTCGCTGAGCTTCTTCACGACCTTATATGGCCCCTGGTACTTGGCCGCTAAGGGACTACCAGGCACAGGTAGAAAGATGAGCACATCATCTCCCACTTGGAATTGTCGTGCTTCTGTCCTGTTTGCTTGGTCATACCAGGCTTTCATTTTTTCTTGAGACTTCTTCATTTCTTCATGAGCCAATTGGCAGACCTCGTGCAAGCGTTGTCGGAACTTCACCACATAGTCTAGCACATTAGTACTTTGTTCCTCATGGGTCCATATCTCCCTCAAAAGTTTGAGAGGTCCACGCACTTGATGTCCAAAGACCAGCTGGAAGGGGGAAAACCCCAGAGATTCTTGCCATGAATCTCGGATAGCAAACAACAAGAACGGCACGCCTGTGTCCCAATCTCGTGTTTTCTGGTCTTCACAGTATGCACGTAATGCATTTTTGAGCGTGCCATGAAACCTTTCCAAAGCACCTTGAGACTGTGGGTGATAAGCAGAGGACATTATGTGCTGCACTCCTAACTCCTTAAGGGTGCCTTCAAAGATTTTCGACATGAAGACACTACCTCTGTCAGTTTGAATAACCTTTGGTAACCCGAATGTGGTCACGAACTGTACCAGAGCCCGCGACACATTGGGACTCGTCGCTGTCCGCAACGGGTACGCTTCAGGGAAGCGCGTCGACGCACACATTAGCGTCAACAAATGGGTGTTTCCCTTCTTTGTCTTTGGCAGAGGTCCGACAATGTCCATGATGATCTTGGAGAAGGGTTCTTCCACCACGGGGATGGGTTGCAATGGTGCCTTTCGATGATTTGGATCCTTTTTACCTATCACTTGGCACGAGTGACAACTACGGCAATATTCTGCAACTCCTCTGTTCAAATTTGGCCAATAAAATTCGCGGGAAATTTTTTCACGCGTTTTGCGTACTCCTAAATGTCCTCCCATTGGTTGTTCATGAGCCAACCTTAAAATCTCCTCTCGATACTGTGGTGGCACTACCACCTGATATAGAATGGTCCATTCAGCATCAGCAGGCACTTTCTTAGGCCGCCATTTGTGCATTAGGACATCATCCTTTAAATAGTAACCAAAGAGTTCAGCCTCGAGTTCGCTCAGGGATCCAGCTTCATCCCTTATCCTTGCAAGTTCTGAGTCTTGTTTCTGAGCCTCAATGAGCGACTCCCTCGAGTATTCTGAACGTAATAAACCAGGCTGCACCACTCCCCTGAGCATTTGGGGAAAAGTACCCACAAGCACTCCGGTAGGAACATTATCTCTGTCCTTTTTCTGTTGAGTGGTACTAGCACGGGTAATAGCACATGCTGAATATTCATTTTGTTCAATCTTCACCTCCCCTTCATTCTTGTCAGCATGAATTTGACATGATGCTGTGCAACATCGTTGTCCAGCTATGTCATTTCCTAACAATAACTGTACCCCTTGCATGGGTTCCTCATCCACCAAAGCAACTGGAAATGTACCGGAAATAAAAGAAGAACTTAAAGTCACTGCATATAAGGGCAATTCCTCTCTTCCCTTAATGTAGCGAACCATGACACTTTCTCCCAAGGTGGACGATTCATTGAAGGGTAAGACTGCTCTGTGCAAGACAGTCTGCTCAGCTCCAGTATCACGCATAATCCTTATCTGTACAGGCTTGGTACCTTGGTCCTGCAGAGACACAGATCCTACATGAATGAAGGCTTCCTGTCCTTGCCTTATGGCCATGTCTCTCTTCTTCATCATCCCTTGGCATGATGTCTGTCTTCTCATAACCTCATTAACATTAAGTGCTTGGTCGTCCCTCTTGTGATTTTGATTAGAGAACTTCTTTCCCCCTGGTCCATAATTTCCTTTGAGCCAGCAGCAGCTAACGTCATGTCCGAGTTTGTGACAATAGGAACACTGTCTTACTTGGGGAGCCGAAGGGTAGGCTCCATTGTTCTTACTTCCAGTGTTTTTAGCACTGCCATGTGTAGGGTTTCCGCCTACTCCTTTCTCTGATGGAGGATACGATGGTGCCGGCCCCCTGGGGCTCCAATTACCCCGAAATGGCCTGGAAGGCTGGTTTGGCTGAAATGAAGGAGGGCACCATCTTGAGCCAGAAGAGCCCCTGATCTTTTCCCTCAGTGTATACTCATCTGCCAGTATAGAAGCCTCATCAGGGTCAGTGATATGTCGATCTTCGATATATTGCCGAGTGGCTGGTGGCAACATTAGCAGAAACTGTTCTAATCCCATGAGCTCCATTATCCTGTCGAAAGTCTTGTTATTTCCAAGAGAGGCCTCCACCCACCTGTCACGGCTAATCTTCATTTGTCTCCAATATTCTGCATAGTTTTCTGATCCTTTCCTCAAGTTCCTGAACTTCTGGCGATAAGCCTCAGGCACAAGTTCGAAAATTCTCAAGATCCAGGCCTTTACCCGGCGATAATCGTGTGCAACAGGGTCGGATACCGCATTGTACGCATCCACTGCTTTCCCGGTTAACTTTATGGGCAACAGGCGAGCCCAGGCGTCCTCTGGGATCTGGTGACTTTTCAGTACTCTCTCAAACGACAGGAAGAAGCCTTCAGGATTCTTTTCATCATAGGATGGAAGGAGTCCTGCCATATCTTTTTCTGAAAATCCTCCCATGGGTTGTGCCCTTGGGGGTCTTGAATCCTGACCTTGTCTCCTCAACTGAGCTCGCAGTGAGTCAATTTCGAGCTCAGCTGCTCTAAATTTCATTCTCGTACTCAACGACTCTTCTGACCTCTGAACTACTTCATGAGATTCAACTTCAGCTGGACTTGAAGTTCGGTAGGCAGTCTGGCTTGATGACATGGCTGATGGTAACATTGGCACTGCTGCTGCTCCTCCCATAACAGAGTGTTCTCGGGTTATGGAGTGATCTTCGTCCCTATCTTCAATTGCTATCTCCAACTCACGCTCTTCCTGACGCCTATTAAATTCTCTCTCTAAGGCCTCTAGAATCTGTTGTTTTCTATCTGCATTTTGGATA
>NC_090753.1:76405200-76415200 GCF_036898095.1 Palaemon carinicauda
ATTTTTCAAAGAATTTAAACTGGTTTGATATTCAAGCTTATGTCTTCTTTGGGGTAGTTAAAAAGGTCGTTCTATAAAAACAGATCTTTCTTAACCCTGGTTTGTTTATTTCCTCCAGGTAACCCCGTCAAGCGTCAAGTAAACACTGTACCTGCAAATGTCTCGTTAGCTCAAACATTGCCAGAACTGGAGGGACTTCCTGACGAGCTACCTACAAGCAACTGCAGTGGTGCTACAGTCGAAGAAATGGCAAAAGGCTCTGAGGAAACTTGCGCCCACATAGGCAACATCGAAGGCTATGTGAATCTCGTCATGTCTATGATTCCTCTGCAGATATACTATGAAAACCACTCAGATTTCACAGACATCTTCAAAAATTACGATAAAGATTTAGGTGTGGCACAAGATCATGCTAAACTCTGGAGGAATGGGGACAGTATTCTCTTGGGCATTCGTCAAACATTTGAGCTGGCTCGTCAGTTTGAACCGGCATTCACCAAGAAATATATTATAAACAAGGAACGCGTTGAGGTAATCAAAGCAAATGCTGATGAAGTCAAACTGATTAATGACACCAAAGATGAGATAGTGAGTCTGAAAACCCAACTTGAAGAAGCTGAAGCAACAATGGTAATTGTTCAAATGCAAAGTCCGGCTATTTTGGGTTATTTCCAAAAGGTTGTGTCTGACTTGAAAGCTAAAATTCAGGATAAGGAGCGAGCATTAACTGAAGATTTCACCCTAATTAGAGAGTTAGAGGAGCTCATAACTTTCCTTGATTTTGTCAGAAGAGACGCAGATAGAATAAGGACTCAGGCACTGAAGACCAAAGAAATGATTGAAAAATTCAGGGAGTATCTTGAGCATGATAAAGGTGCCTTTACAAGACATGGAAGAGTTGCAGATGAAACCTTGACTGCCCTTGAAGAGGAAACTATCAGAAACAACGAGGCACTGGCTGAAAACAAAAGAAAACAAGAAGAACTAGAACGCAAAATAGAAGAAGAAAGGCAGCAGGTGCAGGCACTATTCGAAAAAATTAACCACTCTCACGAAGAACTTCGTAAGATGAGGAGGAAGTTGCTGGACAAAATCTCAAAGAGCAGAACACTCAAAATTATTGGTGCTATTCTTACCCCACTTGTCATTGGAGGATTCCTTTATAAGTATGCAAGTGAAGAAGAAAAGAAATATTCGATGCTTTTACAAAATGAAATGTCTAAGAGTAAAGAGGATGTCGATGTAATTCTCAAACAGATTGAGAATAATAGAGCTGAGATGAGATTCTTCCAAGAACAGATGGCCAACAGCACCAGCAACTCTGACAATCTACGAAATCAGCTGAACACCTTCGTAACTCTGGACGGAGACTTGAAAAACATGGCCGAAAAGGTAGATACTCTTCTAATAGCCATTAACAAGGCTATAGCTGGAGTGGTAAATATACAAGGTGTCTTCGAGGGTGTAACAACGAAATTAACAGAGATGATTGACTTTGCCAAAACGGCAAAAACAGAAGCGGAGCAACTGAATGCAAGATTCTTTATATATAACGAACTATCACTGCTGGAATGCAACTGGAGAGATGTATATTTCAAAGTCATGAACCTTGATGACTGTACAAAGAATTTTGAAATACTATACTAACTGTCAAAGTAAGATTCTGACTTTGAATGGAATGCAATGCTTTTCAATTTCAGACCTGTTGAATAGTGCCAGTATTCGTTGTTAAGCTTAGTCATTTTTTTTTATTTTTAGAGAATGATAAAAATAGTTGAATATCAAAACAACCAAAAATTCATAAAAATGGAAGTAGCTCAATGTATGTGAACCCTAATACTAGTCAGTACTATGATATGGATACTTTATAGAAGAAATAAGCGTTACGTCATAATTTGGAGTGATCCCAGTTAAGTTGTGAACTGAGACAACCATGAAATATACATTCAATTATACATATAATTTGTTTTGCATTATTCATACCATTAGTTTGGGTAAAGGTTCCTTCATAAGTTCATTACTTGTACCTAAGAAGAATGGATTACACTGGAAAATAGTACTGCTAATAATTTTATAATTCAATAAGGTAAATAAAAAGACGACAGGAATTCTTTAGATTTCCAAGAGATTTTGTAGCCTTCTGGTAACGTACAGAGGTTAAACAAGAGTAATTGATTATAATTAAAGTGATAATACTAGAAAAAAGACAGGAAGGTGTCTGTATCTTTTTTATGAGAATAGATAACCTAGGCAGATGCTATAAGGAGAGAGACACTTTCTAATTATGAAAATTGATTAATTATCATTATTGTTGTTGCCATTATATTACTAGCTAAGCTACAACTATGCTTGATAAAGTAGAATGCTATAATTCCAAGGGGTCCAGCAGGGAAAATAGCCCAGTGATGAAAGGAAATAAGAAAACATCGATTAATGGGTCCGAGTATACTCGCAAGCAAGAGAACTCTAACCTAGGGTAATGGAAGACCATGGTACAGAGCCTATGACACTATGCAGAACTAGATGACAATGGTTTGATTTTGGACTGTCGTTCTCCTAGAAGAACTGCTTACCATACCTAAAAAGAGTCTTTTTTACTATTATCAAGAGATTATTAGCCACTGAACAATAATATAGTACAGCAATTAACTCCTTGAGTGAAAAATAATTTTTCAGTTATCGTGTCAGTGTATGAGGAAAAAGGGGAATGTGTAAAGAATAGACTACACTATTCAGTGTATGTGTAGGCAAAGGAAAAATGATCTGTAACCAGAGAAGGGTCCTATGTAGTACTACGAGTATGTGGCCAGTCAAAGGCCCCAATAACTCTCTAGCAGTGATATATCAATGATGGCTTGTGCCAGAAAGGGGAAAACTGCTCAATAGGTTTCGATCACATCTCACAACGAAATGCTGGGTGCCACTATAACAAGGCAAAACTACGATTTCGTATCATACTTTACTTGGAGGCGCATGAGTTATAATTTTGGAAGTGATATCCTGATTTTTCAGAACATGATCAAATCTTCCCATGATCTCTCTTTGAACTCTGGTATAATAGGCAGGAGTCTGAATGAGAAGACTAGGTATCTCAAATGCTTACAAGAGAACAGTGGGGACTGGTGGAAAAGTATGTGGAACTTACAACTATTAACTACAGTTCAGGAAGTAAGCCATGGGGATTGTCAATATAGGTTTTTGTAGATATGGTCACACAGTTTTCTCAAGCGTTTGGTGAACTTGAAGTAAACGGATAATAGATGAAAAGACAGTGATGAAATATGCAAAAATGGGAAAGATGGGCTACCTATTTCTATAAATAACACAATAATTATTAAGAGTAAAAGTAAATGAAAAAGTCAGTCCATGTATATGTAATAATAATTTCATTGTACCATATGAATATGTATGGATATTGACATGGAGTTGGTAACTATAAGAATTATGAGACAATGAGGAGCAAAGTGTGCCAAACTAGAAATGGCGATGGAAGAAATATAGGATGCAACATATTTGAACAACGTCTGTGACTGGTTTATATATTCATTGATTTTAATATGTCACTGAAGAGAATGGCAATAAACCAATAGCGTTTTTAACAAAGGATACAATCTTCCAGAGTGGCCCTCCAATCAAATTACAAATAAATTTTTTTTTCTATATACTGCTTCGTACTAAATGGGGAAGTCTTACCTGAAGTGATAATTTGGATTCACATGTGCATCCACATAACAAAGGTAAGAAGAAGTAAAAGTATGGATTAGATGTATGGGAATATGTGTGATCCTAATTTGAGATATAAGGGAAATCCTAAACTATCACCTGGAGTATTTGTAGCCTCTTATTGTAAGGATTCTAAAAACTTCTGGCTTAACATGATCAATTTTATGAGTCGCTAACGATTCTTCCAAAGCGGTGATATAATGTTGCATGAAGACCGTAATTTTTACCAGTATTTTAGTATGTATACAGAATTACAACAATATTGATAACAATGGAATTTTACAAATACTGGTTACAAGTAAAGAAATGCAGGAAGAAATTTATGGGACTGACTCGTATGTTTTTATTAATGGTTGTCTAAGAATTCAATTTGTGTTATTGCGCCCCAGTAAGAATGAAAGTTTCAAAAAAAGCTACTGAAACACCAAGTCTTTCAAAGGAATAAAGTAGCACTACAATATCCTGAGGGGTTAAGCAACCTATTTCTAAAACTTTAATTCTATAAAAACTACTGTACGTTAACATTGCATTTCATAATCTAAAGACAAATTAATGACAGGAAAAGAAAGAAAAGTTGAAAGATAGTTTATTATAATGTAGTCATATGCTTAATTTGGATTAATGTAAGGACTTATAGCGATACTTTATAAGTTCTACCCTTCATTATAAAGAAAAATCCAAGGGAGCTTTGTCGTGAGCATAAACCTTCAAGTCACATTCTGGTGATGAAACGATTCAAATGATGTGAAGTACTTTTCCACTGTGATATCTGATAGAATTGACCACAACAGAAACTGCAGGAAATTGACAATATGTTGATTGGATGACTAGCACAAGAAAAATCGCAAATGTTGGTAATGGAATGAATGAAGAGGCAAAAAAAAATTTCTTTTGCAATGGTCCCACTATGTGTACACCAGGTATATGTCAAAATTGTTTGTGCGCCATGGAAGTCAGAAGTTTAGAAATACATTCAATATACAATTTTTGCATCATTAAAGTTACAGACCAGATATGGTTCTCACAAGTGATTTTGCAATCATTAAGAACACCTGAAATTTTTAATGAGCTGCATGTAATAGAAGAAACTTTGTCAACAAATAGATGTAAGTGGGGAGGAACCAGTTTCCTACACTTACTAACAAGCCATACTTTGAGTTACATTAGGGTTGAACTTCATCTCACATAACCTACATCATGCACTAAATCTACTTATATCTACGTTAAAAGATTCAGAAACTTTAGAGTCACATACAGTAGCACCATTTGTATGAGACCAATCACATGATTTTCTTGATCAACATCTAATTACAGTATAAAGACTGCTATACAACACTGGAAGTTGTAAGAAGAGATTCAAAAGCACCAAGGTCATTGCAGGCCAAACTGGAAACTAAGGAACGGATGATTAGTTTTAACATACTCATTCAGATGTTCTGCCACCAGAAACTCCAAAAATTTTAGAATAATGGAGTAACATTACCAATTCTCCATCAAAGCAAAAATTTGACTTTCCTTGCTAACTTGCAAAAATGACATACATCATAAGCTTTGGAATAAGGTGTTTTCTCACACATAGAAAAATAACCTTTAAGTATACACCTTTACAAGCATTAAAGGTGAAATATCAGCATACATAGGACGGACAAAAAGTGTTTTCCCAGGACATAAACCGAAATTAATAGGAGGATAATCATGGGAAGGAGAGCTTTTGGTAAGCAAAATTAGATTATGACAAGTAAAATGCCATTTTCTCTAAAAAGAAAAAGATTGAATCAGCTGAGCATCAGGAAAATCAGAAAAAGTTAAATATTTTATCATTGTTCTATTGTGGCACCGCCTCTGCATATTGTCAATCAAATGATTCAAAACTGGTAATGATATGCTACACCGATTTCGAACCGGAACTGGTAACCTGAGGTAGGAATACATTAGCTAAGATTTCCTTATATTCAACCCCAAGAGAAATGGAAAATAAGAGAAGGCACCTTGTTTTAAACAGATTTGCCCACTGGTGCTATGTTTACAGTAATGACCGTCACAATCTCCAACCTTCCCCCTTTACACACACTCTCTCTCTCTCTGCTTCTGTACAAATTTGCCCTTTCTTCCATAAAGCACCTGTTCACATTGTGGATAACTGCCTTTGTTTGGCTATGGAGGTTGCCATATGGTGAGCTTAGTAAGGGAATGGTCCATTGTGAGATGGTACGTACTACAGTATGTGTGGCGGCAGAGTCTGGCATATGAGCGGGGATGGGCCTCCGCTTATATGCCATGTTTAGGAGGGGGGTAACATACCTTGAATTTTACCTCAATGATGGTGTGGAATAAAAGTTAGAGCAATTTCGGATACAATTACAGAAATACATTAATTTACATAAAAACATAGAGGGAAAGAAAGACAAAGATAGCGGGTAATGAGGTGGAGCATGGCTGGAAATAGAAGGCAAGCCGGTGATCTATGGAGGAATCCGTTTAAAACCAGGTGCCCTCCCCTACCATTCATTTCTCCCTGTGTGGTTTTCTGACATATTTTCAAATATGATCCGAGATCGATTAGTGATGATTGAATAGCAATGTGGGGGAAAATTCAAAAGCGCAAGGAGGTACTGTATGTATGAATGGCTGAATCGGGTAAGAGAAATTTCAACTCCGTTCAGAATATGTTGGCTGGGGCAGAGAACAGCTGTTAATATTGTGGACGAAAATTTGTACTATGGATAGTACATTGTTCAGTACCTTCTTTTCATTTGCTGAAAACTTTGGGTTTATTATTTTTTGTCCATGCTTTGGTTTTTCTTAACGACTATTCCTTCTGAAGAGATGTAATCGCTTCCTATGTGGTTAGCTACTGTAATGTAATTGTTCAGTGGCTACTTTCCTCTTGGTAAGGGTAGAAGAGACTCTTTAGCTATGGTAAACGGCTCTTCTAGGAGAAGGACACTACAAAATCAAACCATTGCTCTCTAGTCTTGGGTAGTGCCATAGCCTCTGTCCCATGGCCTTCCACTGTCTTGGATTAGAGTTCTCTTGCTTAGGGGTACACTCGGGCATGGTAGTCTATCTTATTTCTCTTCCTCTTGTTGTTTTTTTAAGTTTTTATAGTTTATATGTGAAGGATCTAATTTAATGTTGTTACTGTTCTTGAAATATTTTATTTTGATTGTTTATTCTTCTCTTGCAGTTTATTCATTTCCTTGTTTCCTCTCCTCACCGTGCTATTTTTCCCTGATGGAGCCCTTGGGCTTAAAAATCTAGCTTTTCTAACTAGGGTTATAGACTAGCTTGTAATAATAATAATAATAATAATAATAATAATAATAATAATAATAAAGCTTTCATCAACTTATTTCTTATTTCTTCAGGCCTGGGATATATACGGGCACTAGGCTGTCCATCCCACTTTGCTCTTACAAAAATGGTGTGGTTCATTTTCCCCGTAAAATTGTAACCTCGCCTATATAATAAAGGGTAAGTCTCTCTCTCTCTCTCTCTCTCTCTCTCTCTCTCTCTCTCTCTGTCTCTCTCTCTCTCTCTCTGTATATATATATATATATATATATATATATATATATATATATATATATATATATATATATATATATATATATATATATTTCTGTCCCGCTCAGCGGAATTACCAGCCGTATAACTATTCGGTCCCTCGTGTAGGGGGATAGCAGTCATAGGGGGAGGGGATGGGAAGGGTTGAATCTGTGTGTGTGAATATCTCTAAACATTTAGCCATTATCTTTTACGGGGGTCGCGTACACTAGTTTCTAATACAGCTCAAGGTGTATTTTGTTCATGAGAGAGAGAGAGAGAGAGAGAGAGAGAGAGAGAGAGAGAGAGAGAGAGAGAGAGAGAGAGAGAGGGTATCACAATTACTTTGTAAACGATTAAAATGGTGATATATTGTAATTTTCATTAATGGCTTTAATAGTTCTCTCATCACTAAACGCGTTAACAGTAGAAACATTGATAGTAACATAATAACAATAAGATGTCAAAATACGGTATCTTAATAACAATTTGCGCATTGGGATTACCCAGCAAACACTGATACCACAACAAAGAGATCATGAAACCTTTAAGAGTAACGCGGGAGAAAGAAAGCACGGCGTGAAGAAATCCCGGGATGTTTGGAGGTCAAGTTCTCAGAAAGATCAAAGACATGAACAATATTGTTGACGACCGCAGCAGCTGAGAGGGGAGGACCAGGGTAGGGGAGGGGATGCATTGAGGTGGGAGGGGCACGGATGCCGCTGGTTGCTAGCTACTATATTCGATCGAACACTTCTTCACTTTACAGCAAGGGATTTCATTGCAATTCTATTCTATTTTTTCCATATTAACTATTAGATTTCAAAATATTTTAGTCCCTAAAATCATCATACGACTTTGGAAAACTGAATCGTGTATCGTTCATCATCTTGAACATTAAAAAAAAGGGTCCTGTCGAAAGCTAAAAAGCAAGAAAAAACTTTCCTACAGATGGCGGGAAATCCACCGCCGGGCGAACCCCCAAACGTTTCGCTCACAAACCTCATCAAATTAAACCTCTCTTTTAGAGTGGCGTTATAAGTTGTTTATAAAGAGTGCGGCATTTTCATAGATTGGTTTATATGTTTGTTGTTACTTAGAAGCCTATATAAAATGATAAATTAAAGTCCAACGCTGTACTTCTTCAACATAAGCCGCTTAGTATATATATATATATATATATATATATATATATATATATATATATATATATATATATATATACGCCCACGCACACACACATATATATGTATATGTATATATATATATATATATATATATATATATATATATATATATCATCATCATCATCATCATCATCTCCTACGCCTATTGACGCAAGGGACATTAGTTAGATTTCGCCAGTCGTCTCTTATCTTGAACTTTTAATTCAATACTTCTCCACTCATCACCTCCCACTTTTCACGCTTCTTAGTTCTCAGTCATGCAGGCCTGGGTCTTCCAAGTCTTCTAAGGCTTTGTGGAGCCCAGTTATAAGTTTGGTGAACTAATCTCTCTTGGGGAGAGCGAAGAGCATGCCCAAACCATCTCCATCTACCCCTCAACATGATCTCATCCACATATGGCACTCGAGTAATCTCATATAGTTTCATTTCTAATCCAGTCCTGCCACGTAACTCCCATTATCCTTCTGAGGGCTTTGTTCTCAAATCTACTAAATCTATTGGAGATTGTTTTATTGTCATATCATGACTCATGTCCATATAGTAACACCGATCTCACTAAACTGATAAATAGTCTGATTTTTATATGTAATTTCAGGCGATTTGGTTTTCCAAATTTTACTTAACCTATCCATTACCTGATTTGTTTTTTTTCAATCTTTCATTAAACTCTAATTCTAATGACCCTGTATTGGAGATCATAGTTCCTAAATACTTGAATGATTCTAACTCATTAATCCTTTCTCCTTCCAATAATATTTCATTTTCCATTGCATATTCCGTTCTCATCATCTGTCTTTCTTCTATTTATCTTCAGGCCAACCTCGTGTAATATTTCATTCATTCTGGTTAGCAAGCATTGCCAACCCTGTGGTGTTCTGCTAATAAGGACATGATCATCAGTATACTCTAGCTCAGCTAATTTCCTATTACCAATCCAGTCCAATCCTTCTCCACCATCTCCAACTGTTCTTAGCATTACAAAATCCATGAGGAGGATAAACAATATAGGGGACTACACATTCCCTTGGAGTGCTACCTTGTTCACTGGAAATTCACTTGAAAGGACTCCCCTAACATTAACTTTGCATTTGCTATGCTCATGAACAGACTTAATCAAATTTACATATTTAATAGGAACTCTTATAATAACGCAGGGCTCTCCACAAAATTGGCTGGTGTACACTCTCCAAGACTTTTTCATAGTCCACAAATGCCATCAAAAGTGGAATTCTATATTCAACGCATTGCCGTACATGTCTCAAAATGAAAATTTGGTCAGTACAGTTTCTACCTTTTCTAAATCCTCCTTGTTCATGTCTTAGCTTTTCACCAATCTTCCTCTCTAGTTTCGTTAGAATAAGCATACTATATATTTTCATGACAAATGACGTAAGTGTGGTGCCACTATAATTATTGAAATCAGTCAGGTCTCCCTTTTTTTGTCATTTTCACCAACACTCCTAAATTCCATTCATCAGGTTTTGTCTCTTCACGCCACATTCTACAAAATAATCTTGTAATTTTCAGTCAGTATCGTGTCAGCA
>NC_090753.1:76417700-76422700 GCF_036898095.1 Palaemon carinicauda
TAGAAATGTGATATCTGGTGTACCTAAGGGTAATGTTCTTGGTCCATTACTTTTCATAATGGTATGCAGACAGTTTGCCGAAAGACAACTTGTCGAAAGCATTAGTCGAAAGAACAACGGATCTAACGACAATTCGTCGAAAAAACTGAAACAATATTAAGAATAATGCTTAAAAAATCATTAGGAAAAAACTCGTGGAAAGGAATTTGTCCTATATTAATTTCTTTCATTTTGATAATACAAAAAAAAATGCTTGAAGCAAAATAAAGTAAATCTAAGACAGAAGAAATGTTAAACGTTAATATCTTAATTAACGAGTAGATAAAAATAATTCAAGTAATTTTATAAATTTTATGGCTCTGCTTTTAGGAAATTTAAGCCTTCATCTGTCTTGTAACTGTGGGTGCCAATACATTGGTAAAATTGTATCTGTGGGTGCCAATATAATGGTATACTTGTAACTGCGGGTGGCAATAGGTTGGTAAACTTGTAATCAAGGATGTCAATAGGTTAGCAAACTTGCAACTGTGGGTGTCAATAGGTTGGTAAACCTGTAACTGTTGGTGCCAATAGGTTGGTAAACTTGTAACCATGGGTGTCAATAGGTTGGTAAACTTGTAACTGTGGGTGTCAATAGGTTGGTAAACTTGTAACTGTGGGTGGCAATAGGTTGGTAAACCTGTAATTGTAGTTGCCAATAGGCTGGTAAATATGTAACTGTGGGTGCAAATAGGTTGGTAAATTTGAAACTGTGGGTGCCAATAGGTTGGTAAACTTATAATTGTGATAGCAATAGGTTGGTAAACTTGTAACTGTGGGTGGCAATAGGTTGTTGATCTTGTCATTGTGGGTGGCAATAAGTTGGTAAACTTGTAACTGTTCGTGGTAATAAGTTGGTAAACATGTAAGTGTGGGTGCCACTAGGTTGGTAAACTTGTAACTGTGGGTGGCAATAGGTTGGTAAACCTGTAATTGTAGGTGCCAATAGGTTGGTAAACTTGTAACTGTGGGTGCAAATAGGTTGGTAAACTTGTAACTGTGGGTGTCAATAGGTTGGTAAACGTGAAACTGTGGGTGCCAATTAGTTAGTAAACTATGTATATTATTCCATGCCCTTTTGAGGAAGTGAAGAGGGCATAGAAAAGTATTAAAATTATATAAAGGAAAAAGCCTTGAATGGGAATCCTCTTGATTTACATGAATTAAAGGAGTTTGTGTAGGATTTGATGCATTGCTGATCAAATATCAGTTTAGGTATTCAGATTTGCTTGAGGTTACAGTCTGGCACGCTGTTCTATCTTATTTCTCTTCCTCTTGTTTTGTTTCCCTGAAGTTTTTATAGTTTATGTAAGAAAGCTCTTAATTTAGTGTTGATATAGCTTTTAAAACATTTTATTTTGATTGTTTATCACTTCTCTTGTAGTCTATTTTCTCGTTTCCTTTCCTCACTGGGTTATTTTTTCCTTGTTGGAGCCCTTGGGCTTATAACATATTACTTTTCCAACCAGGGTTGTAGCTTAGGTTGTAATAATAATAATAATAATAATAATAATATAGCAGTTGTTTTTTAAATGATGTTTCATCAATGATTCAGCACTAAATGTGTGAATGTGGTAGTGACCATCATCTTGTCGGTTTCTCCGGAGCAGCCCCCAATTAGACAACGAACAACCATCAAAAGTTGATATGTCGGAAACCCAAATGTAGCAGTAAGCCATCGTTACCCAAAAGGCAGTAAAAGGATTACTCTTCAATTAGACAAATCCACTGCTAATCCAATTTCAGATTATTAGCCTGACTTCCTTCCCGTTTAACCCGGACCCCAATCCATCAAATAGAAATTTTGTCCGAATGAATTAGGTCGACCTGGTTCCTAGATTAGAGACTCGCATAAAATGGCCAGGTTCACTCAATTCCCAATCCTGATTACAAGCTACTTTAACAAGCAAGACCCCATGCTAGTCCAACGGAAACAAATACCCATTTTTCGTGATGACCTAATCATCATTACTGCAGCAGTTGTTGGTGCTTTGAAAAAACGGTATTTTGAAGATGAAAATATGAACCAAACATAAGACTGAAATCGACAACTTTCGATTGGCCCAGTTTAGAGCCCGATTTTTTTTTTTATTAACAAACCATTGGAATTCTATTCCTGCTCTTGAAATCCAAGAATAGATAAATGTTTATTTCTTTCATTAAGTAAAATGTGCATCGCTTTCTTCGTTGGTTGATCATACCATCCGTCCACAAGTCCCGTGTTACTGTATTTTCGGCCCAGAGCTTGACAAGTGCACTTCGATGGACGTCAAGTAGACACCGAAATATTGAGACACGCTCAATCTTGATAATTTCTTGTAGTGTCTGCAACCTCACCATCCTTGTGAGTTAGGGATGGAGGGGTTGGAGGGGCTTCTAGTCTACTTGCTGAGTCACCAGAAGGCATTGCTTGGCTCTTCCAGGTCCTAGCTTGGGTAGAGAGGGGGCTTGGTCGCTGATCATATGTATATACGGTCAGTCTGTGGGCCATTGCGGTGTTTCTTGTCTTGGCTATTTTTTAACCACTTTTAAACTTTTAAAACTTTAGTAGATTGAATATTAAAGATTTTTGTGCTTATATATATATACACATATATATAAATATATAAATATAGACATATATACACATATATATAAATATATATATACATATATAAATATATATATAAATACTTATATAAATATATATATATATATATACATATCTATATAAATAAATATATATATATATATATACACATACATACATATATATATATATATATATATATATATATATATATATATATATACCTATATAAATATTTATATATATATATATGTATATATATACCTGTATATATATTTATATATATATGTATGTATATATAAATACCTAAACATATTCATATATGTATATATATACATTATATATATACATATATACAGTATATGTATATATATATATATATATATATATATATATATATATATATATATATATTTATATATATGTATATATTTATATATGTATATATATATATATATATATATATGTGTGCATATATATGCGTATATATCTGTGTGCTAGTTTGTGCGTGAGTAAAGATGAAGGGGTTAAAGTAGGCACACACTCAATCCACACAGGACAACGTTGAATGGGTCCAATAAAATGTGTAGAGTAGAATATTTTCTTTTATTCTCATCAGTTTTTATGATAGACCGTTGAAGGATGCTTCAAGAGATCAATATCCTCCTCCATCCTCCTTCACATCCTCTTTTGCTTCGAATGAAATCGGCTTCACGTCCTCCTCTGCTTCGCTTTTTTTCTTCGTCTCTTCTTCGCTTTCTAATTCGTCTCATTCTTCTTTTTCTTATTTTTTTGTTTTCTTCTTCCTCTTCTTCTTCTATTTCTTTTCATCTTCTTTTGCTTTATTCGTAATTATCATTGCCTCTCTTCTTTCCTTCTGTTTAATATAATCTTCATCATTATTCTTGCCAATTTTATCATTATTGTAACGATTTTCCCGAGTTTATAAGTTCTAAATCATTATCATTAAACACAAAAAAGTAGTTATAAAATTATACCACGAAAACTACCACGAAGATATTTGAGCCAACTCTCCTTTATGGAAGCATACGTGGGAGTGGTTAAAATGCTCCGATAGGTGAAAGGATAGATCAGTACTTCGAGATGGTTTGGACCAGAAGTAAGATTAGAGAGAATGTTAAAATCCATGAAGTTTAAAAGTGTGTTTAAAATAAATGTAGAAGTTGAATTGCATTTTGCTACTTTAGAAAATCCAATGTTTAGGGAAACTACTTAATGATATAACTACTTGAGGAGATTTCATAGTAATGAGTCTCAATGAATGTTCTATACCTACAGCTTGGACAAATTTTATCATTATATTAATTCACAAAAAAAGGGACACAAAAGACCTGAAAAATTACCGACTAATAAGTTTACTTTCAGTGATATATAAAAAATTTACAAAGATCGTATTAGTCCAAACATCACGACAGCTAGACTATAAGAAACCAAGAGAGCAAGCAAGTTTTAGAAGCAGATATTCAACAACTTACCATCTTACTATTAATACTACTTGTTAAACTACAACCCTAGTTGGAAAATATGGATGCTAGAAGCTCAGGGGCCCCACCGAGGAAAATAGCCCAGTGAGGAAAGGAAACGAGGAAAAATAAATTATTTTAAGAACAATATCTTTAAAATAAATATTTCCTATTTAAACTATAAAAACTTTAACAAAACAAGGGAAAGAGAAATAAGATAGAATAGTGTACTAGAGTGTACCTTCAAGCAAGAGAACTCTAACCCAAAACAGTGGAAGACCATGGTACAGAGGCTATGACACTACGCAAGACTAAAGAACAATGGTTTGATTTCGGAGTGTCCTTCCCCTAGAAGAGCTGCTTACCATAGCTAAAGAGTCTCTTCTACCTTACAAAGAGGAAAGTAGCCACTGAACAATTACAGTGCAGTAGTTAACCCCTTGGGCGAAGAAGACTCGTTTGGTAATTTCAGTGTTGTTAGG
The DNA here is from genome assembly GCF_036898095.1 of Palaemon carinicauda. Classification (NCBI taxonomy): domain Eukaryota; kingdom Metazoa; phylum Arthropoda; class Malacostraca; order Decapoda; family Palaemonidae; genus Palaemon; species Palaemon carinicauda. The sequence continues at coordinate 76,422,275 of NC_090753.1, forward strand.
TGTATGAGGACAGAGGAGACTATTTGGTGTATGTGCAGACAAAGGGAAGTGAACTGTAACCAGAGAGAAGGATTCAATGTAGTACTGTCTGGCCAGTCAAAGGACCCCATAACTCTCTACCGGTAGTATCTCAACAGGTGGCTGGTGCCCTGGCCAACCTACTACCTATAAAGGCAATTAACCAACTAATGGAAAATTCAACAGAGTATAATAAACTCCTATGTATGTCATTTATAGACTATGAGAAAGCTTTTGAATCTGTCAAGACTTTAGCAGTAATGAAAGCCCTTCAAATAAAAGGAATAGATAAATCTTATCTTTGAACCCTAAAAGATATTTATAGAGCAATGATATAACTACATAAAGATAGTAAGAAAATTTCAATGGAGAAAGGTGTTAGACAAGGAGACCATTTCTCACCAAAAT
>NC_090753.1:76432700-76470200 GCF_036898095.1 Palaemon carinicauda
GTGCGTATGAGAAAGAGGTGGGGAGATGACTATGACTTAAGGCTGGATTCTTTAATTATCTATGCAACCCCGGGGTTGCCTTTATATATGAAACTTAGCTGGTAGCTTGGGGTTTGGGCTAAGGGTGTTAGTTACCAAGAATTGCTCTCTCGAGCGCATACTCACGCAATGCCAAACGGCTCTCTCTCTCAGCTAGCTCCGCCCACCCTTTGTCCCCCCCTCAAAATAAAGAAAAATTCCAATATCTAGGTTTTTCGAGAATTTTCCAAAGCACATGGCATATTGCAAATTTTCTCGCAAATATGGTGCAATACCTCATAAAAATATAAAAGAACATTACATAACCCCTGCTACTATCTTGTATGGTCACATAACACTCTCAAAAAGTTTACGCAAGACTTCGTAACAAAAATAAGTGAAATAAAAAGTTAATTCTTAAAAATAATGTAAATTTACATATACTGACTTGAATAAAGAATACGATGAAATTAACGACAAAAGTCTTACGTAATTTATATAATGAACTTAACTCTATGCGAGAGGAACTCATCTTAAGAGCTGGCTAACCTCTTCAATGCACAAATGAAATATATAAATAAATCATGAATAAACTAGTGTATTTACTCTACACTAGACCAGCTTCGTAAAAGTATGTATATGTACATATATAAATATATATATATATATATATATATATATATATATATATATATATATATACTGTGTATACATATATGCATTCATGTCACCTGTCTGTGTCCCCAAGGCAGAGTGACTAAAAAGCATTTGGGGTTTAATATTTCATAATCTTAATGTTACTATCAATATAAAATATATATATATATATATATATATATATTTATATATATATATATATATATATATTTATATATATATATATATACATATATATACTGTATATATATAATATATATATATATATATATATATATATATATATATATATATATATATATATATATACATATTAGATATATTGATGGTGACATTAAAATTATGAAATATTAAACCAAAAATACTTTTTAATCTTGAAGTCACTCTGCCTTGGGGACAAAGACAGGTGACATGGATGCCTCTCTCTCATCTCTCTCTCTCTCTTCTCTCTCTCTCTCTCTCTCTCTCTCTCTCTCTCTCTCTCTCTATATATATATATATATATATATATATATATATATATATCTGTGTGTATGTCTTCTAACTGAAATCAACCAGATCAACATGTTTCTTAAAAATGCCGATAAAAGAAAGATACGAAATAAAAACAGATAACTGCATTTCAGCCAATAACACATTGGCCCTCTTTACACCGTGAAGAGAGCCAATGCGTGTCGACTGAAATACAGCTATTTATTTCTATTTCTTTTGTTTCTTTTAAGAGCTTTCTAAATTTATATATATATACACATATATCTATCTATCTATCTATCTATCTATCTATATATATATATATACTATATATAAATGTGTAAATATATCTATTTATCTATATATATATATACTATATATATATATAAATGTGTATATCTATCTATCTATCTATCTATCTATATATATATATATATATATATATATATATATATATATATATATATATATATCCATGATACCTCACAACTTTCTGCCACAAATTTGAATCTCTCTCTCTCTCTCTCTCTCTCTCTCTCTCTCTCTCTCTCTCTCTCTCTCTCTCATTCTTATTCAATTTCAATCTGATATTGCCTGTTCCCTATTCCACAAGATTAGTTCCAATTTCTTCCGTACCTTCCTAGAAGGGGAAATTAGGAAGGAGAAAAATAAAAATGATAAAATTACCATTAATATCAAATGTGAAAAATTCTAATTTCTTGGGCAGAGTCACTATTTTACCCTTCTGTGTGTGTGTGTGTGAGAGAGAGAGAGAGAGAGAGAGAGAGAGAGAGGAGAGAGAGAGAGAGAGAGAGAGAGAGAGAGAGAGAGAGAGAGAGAACGATTAGGTTAATCATTTTTTTTTCAGCTCGTTTCGCGTTCTATTTCCTTTTCCTCCCTCAAAAATCCTATTTATTTCTGTTATCAAAATTGATTTCATACCTGGTAATTACTCATCTGTTGTAGGTTGCAGAGAGAGAGAGAGAGAGAAGAAGAGAGAGAGAGAGAGAGAGAGAGAGAGAGAGAGAGAGAGAGAGAGAGAAATATTATTTTATATATCACCATATTATATTTGACATCAACACGGTGAAACCATTATTAAATAGGCATAGGCTAATATTCTCTCTCTCTCTCTCTCTCTCTCTCTCTCTCTCTCTCTCTCTCTCTCTCTCTCTCATAACGACACTGATATTAATGAGTACGAGATTGACATCTTGAGTCGTGTCCAGGTTGTTAATTAGAATAACGGAAATAACTTTCGCGAATACATTATTCTACTAATTTATTCGAGACAAACATAACACAATGGGTTCTTTACAAAAAACAACTCGTTGCAATCATTAATGGAACCGGGGTTTAATTATTATCTTTTGTTTAATTAGTTCGAGATCGTTGGAATACTAATTATTTCTCTGTTCCGTTTGTCGAGATTTAAGAGAAAAGATTGGAAATTTCGACTGGAAATCATATATGGATATTGAGGCACTTCGTAAGAGAAGTTCAGCAGGATGCGTTACTACTACTACTTGTAGTAGTAGTAGTAGTAGTAGTAGTAGGAATTTATATGGGTTCGATTGCCGGCCGAAGCGAAATGATTTAGGCAATTTCCATTCAAAGAAATTGAATTAGCTTGTCATAAGTTAGGTCAACTGTGGTGGGTCGCTTTAAGGGCAAACAAGGGTATTGGGCTACGAAACCTATTCCAAAAATAGTCTATGAGAATTAAAAGGCAAACCCTTTCTGCCGACCCCCTTTTAAATAAGGCGAATGGGGAAAACAAAAATGATGACAATAATAATAATAATAATATTAATAATAAAAATATTAATAATAATAAGAATAATAACGATAATAATAATAATTTTCCCTATATAATGAAGAGCAAGGTATGACTCTAATTATATATATACACACACGCACACACACATACATATATATATATATATACATATATATTTTTTCTTTCCTGTCACACTAAGCTGCATTGCCAAACGTAAGGCTATTTGGTCTCTCCCCCTCCCTCTGGCAGGTGGAGGGAGTGGGAAGGGGTAAATCTACTAGTGTGTGTCTGCAAATTGGGTCTCAATATTGTAACCATTTTTATTGACGGGTCCAGTACACTAATAATAATAACAAGAGTTTTATGAAAAAAGTAAATAGCCATATCCGGTCGAGGATGTAAACAAGAGTATCGAGGGAATCAGATAATTAGTCCTTTCTCATTTACGCAAAAATATCATCCTCATAATTGCACGACAAACACATCAATTGGGGATAGAGAGAGGCAATGACTATCATGTCTCTCGTAAAGGGAAACTGCTGTTTGTATCTAGCCAGAGGTAGTGTAGTCTCTACGCTGTGACCATTCCCAAGAGGTCATCGTGCGACCTTTGGCAAGCGGTCAGCTCTTGGAGCCACCTGTCGTATAGGAAGTTGATCCAGTTGGTCACCGTGTGACCTTTGACATTCAGTCAGCTCTTGGAGCCACCTGGCGTATAAGAAGTTGATCCAGTTGGTCACAGTGTGACCTTTGACATGCAGTCAGGTCTTGCAGCCACCTGGCGTATAGGAAATTGATCCAGTTGGTCACAGTGTCACCCTTGACAAGGAGTCATCACTTGGAGCCACCTGGCGTATAGTAAATTGATCCAGTTGGTCATAGTGTCACCTTTGACATACAGTCATCTCTTGGAGACATTTGGGGTATAGGAAGTTGATCCAGTTGGTCACAGTGTGACCTTTGACATGCAGTCAGTTCTTGCAGCCACCTGGCGTATAGGAAGTTGATCCAGTTGGTCACAGTGTCACCTTTGACATACAGTCATCTCTTGGAGACATTTGGGGTATAGGAAGTTGATCCAGTTGGTCACAGTGTAACCTTTGACATACAGTCATCTCTTGGAGACATTTGGGGTATAGGAAGTTGATCCAGTTGGTCACAGTGTCACCTTTGACACGCAGTCATCTCTTGGAGCCACCTGGCGTATAGGAAATTGATCCAGTTGGTCACAGTGTCACCTTTGACATACAGTCATCTCTTGGAGACATTTGGGGTATAGGAAGTTGATCCAGTTGGTCACAGTGTAACCTTTGACATACAGTCATCTCTTGGAGACATTTGGGGTATAGGAAGTTGATCCAGTTGGTCACAGTGTCACCTTTGACATACAGTCATCTCTTGGAGACATTTGGGGTATAGGAAGTTGATCCAGTTGGTCATAGTGTCACCTTTGACATACAGTCATCTCTTGGAGACATTTGGGGTATAGGAAGTTGATCCAGTTGGTCACAGTGTAACCTTTGACATACAGTCATCTCTTGGAGACATTTGGGGTATAGGAAGTTGATCCAGTTGGATTGACATACAGTCATCTCTTGGAGACATTTGGGGTATAGGAAGTTGATCCAGTTGGTCACAGTGTCACCTTTGACATACAGTCATCTCTTGGAGACATTTGGGGTATAGGAAGTTGATCCAGTTGGTCACAGTGTAACCTTTGACATACAGTCATCTCTTGGAGACATTTGGGGTATAGGAAGTTGATCCAGTTGGTCACAGTGTCACCTTTGACACGCAGTCATCTCTTGGAGCCACCTGGCGTATAGGAAATTGATCCAGTTGGTCACAGTGTCACCTTTGACATACAGTCATCTCTTGGAGACATTTGGGGTATAGGAAGTTGATCCAGTTGGTCACAGTGTCACCTTTGACATACAGTCATCTCTTGGAGACATTTGGGGTATAGGAAGTTGATCCAGTTGGTCACAGTGTCACCTTTGACATACAGTCATCTCTTGGAGACATTTGGGGTATAGGAAGTTGATCCAGTTGGTCACAGTGTCACCTTTGACATACAGTCATCTCTTGGAGCCATTTGGGGTATAGGAAGTTGATCCAGTTGGTCACAGTGTAACCTTTGACATACAGTCATCTCTTGGAGACATTTGGGGTATAGGAAGTTGATCCAGTTGGTCACAGTGTCACCTTTGACATACAGTCATCTCTTGGAGACATTTGGGGTATAGGAAGTTGATCCAGTTGGTCACAGTGTCACCTTTGACATACAGTCATCTCTTGGAGACATTTGGGGTATAGGAAATTGATCCAGTTGGTCACAGTGTAACCTTTGACATACAGTCATCTCTTGGAGACATTTGGGGTATAGGAAGTTGATCCAGTTGGTCACAGTGTCACCTTTGACATACAGTCATCTCTTGGAGACATTTGGGGTATAGGAAGTTGATCCAGTTGGTCACAGTGTCACCTTTGACATACAGTCATCTCTTGGAGACATTTGGGGTATAGGAAGTTGATCCAGTTGGTCACAGTGTCACCTTTGACATACAGTCATCTCTTGGAGACATTTGGGGTATAGGAAATTGATCCAGTTGGTCACAGTGTAACCTTTGACATACAGTCATCTCTTGGAGACATTTGGGGTATAGGAAGTTGATCCAGTTGGTCACAGTGTCACCTTTGACATACAGTCATCTCTTGGAGACATTTGGGATATAGGAAGTTGATCCAGTTGGTCACAGTGTCACCTTTGACATACAGTCATCTCTTGGAGACATTTGGGGTATAGGAAGTTGATCCAGTTGGTCACAGTGTCACCTTTGACATACAGTCATCTCTTGGAGACATTTGGGGTATAGGAAGTTGATCCAGTTGGTCACAGTGTCACCTTTGACATACAGTCATCTCTTGGAGACATTTGGGGTATAGGAAGTTGATCCAGTTGGTCACAGTGTCACCTTTGACATACAGTCATCTCTTGGAGACATTTGGGGTATAGGAAGTTGATCCAGTTGGTCACAGTGTCACCTTTGACATACAGTCATCTCTTGGAGACATTTGGGGTATAGGAAGTTGATCCAGTTGGTCACAGTGTCACCTTTGACATACAGTCATCTCTTGGAGACATTTGGGGTATAGGAAGTTGATCCAGTTGGTCACAGTGTCACCTTTGACATACAGTCATCTCTTGGAGACATTTGGGGTATAGGAAGTTGATCCAGTTGGTCACAGTGTCACCTTTGACATACAGTCATCTCTTGGAGACATTTGGGGTATAGGAAGTTGATCCAGTTGGTCACAGTGTCACCTTTGACATACAGTCATCTCTTGGAGACATTTGGGGTATAGGAAGTTGATCCAGTTGGTCACAGTGTCACCTTTGACATACAGTCATCTCTTGGAGACATTTGGGGTATAGGAAGTTGATCCAGTTGGTCACAGTGTCACCTTTGACATACAGTCATCTCTTGGAGACATTTGGGGTATAGGAAGTTGATCCAGTTGGTCACAGTGTCACCTTTGACATACAGTCATCTCTTGGAGACATTTGGGGTATAGGAAGTTGATCCAGTTGGTCACAGTGTCACCTTTGACATACAGTCATCTCTTGGAGACATTTGGGGTATAGGAAGTTGATCCAGTTGGTCACAGTGTCACCTTTGACATACAGTCATCTCTTGGAGACATTTGGGGTATAGGAAGTTGATCCAGTTGGTCACAGTGTCACCTTTGACATACAGTCATCTCTTGGAGACATTTGGGGTATAGGAAGTTGATCCAGTTGGTCACAGTGTCACCTTTGACATACAGTCATCTCTTGGAGACATTTGGGGTATAGGAAGTTGATCCAGTTGGTCACAGTGTCACCTTTGACACGCAGTCATCTCTTGGAGCCACCTGACGTATAGGAAGTTGATTGACCAATTTCTAGACGGTCTAAACAGGTGTCTTTAAAATCTTCTGCTAAGCTTCGGCATTCATTTCTTGCTTCTGTTCTACCTCTTCCTTGCAGTCGATTATGAAATGCAAGTTTAAATTTACTTTTTGGGACAGCGCATCAAAATGTACCGTATCATAATTCATTTTTACACGTATACGCATGATCGTGTAACATATACCTGTTATCATATATGAATATACCCTTCACATATATAAAGTGAATATATAAATTATATATGTATAAATATATATCTTGATAAGTGTAAGGTGATTATATGAATGTATTGCTATAGATTTTAAATATCCCATAAATTGTAAATTGATCCCATTAACACTTTGAACACATAAGAAAATATTTATAGAAATATAAGCAGAACTATAAGTGTATTCCATAATATTATATGAATTAAAGCGAATTATTATAAAAGCGTAGGATGCATATTTATAATTTTTTATCTTTTATTTATTGAATGAAATTTTTCAAATCTCTGACAGATTCTTTTGACAGATGAGCCCAATGACGAATTCCAAGACTGCCTACTTTATGTTGGGGATATTCTAAATAATGTTTAGTTTCATTTAACAATTTAACCGCTAAGGAAAACAGCCTCTTTGACATTTAATTCCATCCTGGAACTCCCTCAAGTATGCTCTTTGAGGTGTCAGCGACTACACTAGCAATCCTTTTTGGCGAGTCACCCGGAAAAAAAGGTAAATAAATTCTCAGCTAAAAAAATAATCCCAGATACTCCCAACTGATTCTTGTTCCTTGCTCTTTATATATTAAATATTCGTTAGTCTTTCTGGCATCATGACCCACTTCCACTACCACTTTGTAAGGTTTATTTGAAGGATTCCTGATATTTCAATAATTACGGAGATTAATCATGATCTCAAACCCTTCTTTTGCAAGACATAGGACCCTGATAAGTAGCATTTGCGCAGAGGAAAATTCCATGAATAATTAATTCTTACTTTAATGATATAATTTACATTGGATCGATCATTATACAACTCTAGTTCAATTCCCAGAATTTTTCTGTGGAATTTGTTGCGTATGTGAACCCCGTCTTTGTGACGCCAAATGGAAAAAAAAAACGCATTAAGCGATAATCTGTTTTTCTCCATCGATAGCAATAGCGTCGAAAGAAAACTGAGATGTGGCTGCTTAGGCAAATGGCAAAACGGATTTCATATCATTACTTGCAGAAGTTTAAATAACTGGGTTAGGCAGAGCAAACAAGGATTTCATATCTGTACCTGCAGAAGTTTAGTTAACTGTGTAAGGCAGAGCAAACAAGGATTTTAAATCTGCATCTGCAGAAGTTTAGCTAATTTCCTTAGACAAAGGGCAAAAAAGGATTCCAATTCTGTACCTGCAAAAGTTTAACTAACTGTGTTAGGCAGAGCAAACTAGGATTCCCAATCTGTACCTGCAGAAGTTTAACTGTGTTATGCAGAGGAAACTAGGATTTCAAATCTGTACCTGCAGAAGTTTAACTAAATGTTAGGCAGAGAAAACTAAGACTTCAAATCTGTATCTGCAGAAGTTTAACTACCTATGTTAGGCAGAGAAAACTAGGACTTCAAATCTGTACCTGCAGAATTTTAACTAACTGTTAGGCAGAGAAAACTAGGACTTCAAATCTGTACCTGGAGAAGTTTAGCTGACAGCATCAGACAAAGGGCAAAAAAGAATTCTAAATCTGTACTTGCTGAAGTTTAAATAACTGTTAGGCAGGGCAAACAAGGATTTCAAATCTGTACTTGCAGAAGTTTAAATAACTGTATTAGACAAAGGACAAAATAGGATACCAAATCTGTACTTTACTGGTAGAAGTTAAAAAAAAAAAAATCCAAAATCTGTACTTGCTGAGATTTAATTGTGTTTGTCACAGAGAAAAATACGATTCCAAAACTGTACTTGCAGAAGTTCAACTAACATCATTCCTTAGTTGTCTTGTATTATCTTGCCACAAGAGAATGTGGTTTCAATCACCCGAAAAAAGGCTCGACAGTCAATAACAAGCACTTGAAGTGGGACTGGTGGGCTCATTGCAAACACTTCAAGGTAACTGGATAAGCCAGGGAAATTACATGAATGGGGATTAGAAAACTCTTACTAGGCACCTCAAATGTGGCTGGAAAACTAACGACAAGTACTTGAAACGGCTGAATAGCCCATGGCAAGTACTTGGAATGGCTGGAAAGCTCATGGCAAGTACTTAAAATGGATATAAAGCCCATGGAAAGTAATTTTGAATGGCTAGATAACACATGGCAGGTACCTAAATGGCTGGATAGCCCATGGCAAGTACTGTATTTGAATTGGCTGGAAAGCCATTGGTAGGTACTAGAAATGGCTGGATAGTCCATGGCAAGTACTTGAAATGGTTGGATAGCCCGTGGCAAGTATTTAAAATGGTTGGATAGCCCATGGCAAGTAATTAAAATGGCTGGAAATCCCTCGGAAAGTACATAAAATGCCTGGAAAGCCCATGGTAAAAACTTGGAATATCTGGGAAACCCATGGCAAGTAAATGAAATGGTTGGAAACACTATTTTTTGTGCTTGAAATGGCTGGACAGCACATGGCAAGTAATTGAAATGGTTGGATAGTACATGGCAAGTACTTGAGATAGTTGGGTAGCTCAGGGTATCTAACAGTTCCCGTAGATCTCACCTAATGGTTGTGGTGGCCGATGTGGTAACGTCGCTGACTGGTGAACGGCAGACTGGGGTTCCAGTCCCGCTAAAACTCGATAGTTTCTTAGGTCGCTGCAACGGTTAACCTTACCATCCTTTTGAGCTAAGGATGGGGGGTTTCGGGGAGCCTATAGGTCTATCTGCTGAGTCATCATCAGCCATTGCCTGGCCCTTCTTGACCCTAGCTTGGGTGGAGAGGGGGCTTAAGCGCTGACCATATGCATATATGGTCAGTCTCTAGGGCATTGTCCTGCTTGATAGGACAATGTCACTGTCCCTTGCCTCTGCCATGCATGAGCGGCCTTTAAACATTTAAGTGTACTGAACAGAGACCTAAGTGTGGCGATCGTTGAGTTGAAAGAGCAACAGTAACAACCACTCGATCTTGTGTGGCGTCAGAGCCTGGTGAGGGCAAACTGAGCAGTCATGCACTATAGTCAATTCTTTTTAGTGAGGCAGATTTGTACCGACTCGCAGGTGTGCCCTTTAAGCTCGGAAAAGTTACCTGATCGCTGATTGGTTGGACAAGATAATTCTAAACAATCAGATAGCAGGAAACTTTTCCGAGCTAAATGGGCACCGCTGCGAATCAGTGAAAATGCGCCTCATTAAAAAAAAATGATTTAAGATGGAGCCGTTCATTTACATTTTACAATCTCCGTGAAGCTTTACTAAATTAACAATTTTTGAATAAAAAAAAGGTCGGTAATTAAACATACGAATTGCTAAATGGGATTTTGAAAAGGATAATCTAAATATAAAAATGTCACTGATTGCTTTTGCCGTCGGAGGAATTAATATCGTTCTTAATCAGGAAAGATTAAAGTTCAGTGATCTTAAAGGATTATATCTATGAGTAATCCGACTTCGAGGAGATAATTGCTTCCCAAGGGCCTGCTGGATTTCTCATTTAGGGGAATCAATTAATTGAAGGATTCTTTTTGGCATGAAAGATTCACGTTTTTTTCTTGCATTTTATAACTTCCTTTTCTATTGCATCCATCGCCGTTAAACCTAAGACGCCTATAATTAAACTCCTTTAAATATATAAATGAAAATTAAGGTTCAAGAGTCAAAATAATTAAAAATTACGTCATGATAAAACAACATTAAACGTCAAAATAAACCAAAATTCTGATACTATTGGATGACATCAGTTTGCTTACAAATCTGGATAAAAGGGAATGGCTGAACGTTAAGTTACTCGAATTCTTTTGTACATTGCAAAGCATGAATGAATTTCCTTAGTCCTCTAGAACAAGCGGTAAAGGGCCATGAAATGACTTGCAGACCAACGTATATATATATATATATATATATATATATATATATATATATATATGTATATATATATATATATATATATATATATATATATATATATATATATATATATAACGGATTTTGAGCGAAGCGAAAAATCTATTTTTGGGTGAGATGGCCATGTCGTCCTGATGGAAGTTCCTATAGGGTATCTTCCTAGGGTATATTACAACTACGGCGATATTCCCAGAGAATTTACCTTAAGGTACCCAGAATTCTAACTCCTGGAGCGAATATCCCTAATGAAAGGGATATCGCGACATATCAGAGGACGTATTCTTGACACGCCACATGGCAATCTGCACCCCAAACAGAGATAACACATCGAAGGGGTCAATTGGCAAGAAAACGAAAACGAGAAAGAAAAAGGGGAGCCGTTCCCAAGGCTCTCTCTTCTCCCGTTTCGTAAGCGTGCATTGCGCCAATCCTGGCGCCATCTGTATTCCTTGTAGCGATACACGAGGTGCTACAGATACTGTATGTAGGGAGGGGGCCTACAGCCCTTTCATAGAAAGGGAAGGGCGGGTCCATCAGGACGACATGGCCATCTCACCCAAAAATAGATTTTTCGCTTCGCTCAAAATCCGTTTTTTGGGCTCAAGCCATGTCGTCCTGATGGAAGTATACCAGAGTATTACTGTATCTGTGGATTCTCAGAACGTGCCGTACTCCCCGGAGGTATTTCCCCGGTCGACTAGACCTAGAGAACTAAGATGTTACCGTTATACATCTTTTCAACTAACCATAAACCATGTTAGAGCTTCCTGCCCCCTACAGGGAAGAGTCCTACTAGACTCTGGGAAAGTCTCGAAGAGTACATATACCTATGTATGAATACCAGGCAAGCCAATATAGTGGTCTCACCCTATATTAAGCAAAGCATAGTTTGTAAAGAACCACTGCGTCAATATGAAATATCGACCAGCTCTCCGCACAATACTTGTATTGGACAAAGGTTTATATCCGCATAGGAGGAAGCTGTAAATCCGCCACCATCCCCTTATGGGGTGGAATCCTCCCGCTAAGGGAAAGCATAAACCAATGCAACATTAGCTTGCATAAAGCAACAATCTATTAGAATTATCCCAGATAAATATACATAGAATGAATGCTCAATTATATCCATAAATTGACACAGGTGAAGGAGACGCAAGGTTCTCAAGAACAAGTTTATTGACAGACAATAAACAGACAGGTTAACAACAATTATATATATATATATATATATATATATATATATATATATATATATATATAAGAAGAGGATAACCAAAACTTTAAGCATAAGTATGATAGTAAACAGAAACTTGTTTATCTGAAAGAAAAACATTAGTGCCACTTTTAACATACCGAGGTATCAAAGTCAGAAGAGTCTGTATTACTAATCAGTTACATTAGCGTTAGAAACGCTCGGCACACATGTCTGCACTTATGCTAGGTTCACCTTTGGAAGTGGAACAGTCAACGTGGGCACCTCAGTGCCCTCACTTAGTTTGTAGCACAGTATGTAACTACACACTCACCCTGGAATTAATCGTCCCAATTAAAACCACTGTTCCTCGCAGAGTTAAACAGCAGGGTTAACGACGCAACCCACTGCTACCACAGATCTCTTTAGTTGCTCCACTTGCTTCGCTTAGTGGCGAAAGAACACTCTGGAAGACTTCCAGCCAGTGTATGAACGAAGATGTTCAAAATCCATACAATTAAAGAAATTTAAGGATGAAGCAACTTTCCTCGGATCGTGACCTGCGGGTGTACTGTCAGGATCCGCTCTGCGAATAAAATATGTGATTTTCGCCCTGAGTTGATTCAGTGATAAATTTGAGCCTGATGTTTCTCCCCTGAATAGTTGACCACCCTTGAAATCTGAAGTTCTATGAAGATAGACCTTTAGGCATTCTACTGGACATAGAGATGCATCTTCTTTCAGAGGGCAGATTCTCCAGGGACCCCACCTGTTGGTGGGTAACTCATTCTTGGCGAGAAACGTAGGATCCGGAAACAGGTTCAGTTCTCCCCCATCCAGGAACCGATCACGACCTTCCTCTCTCGAGAGGGCTACAATCTCACTAACCCTGGCCCCGGACGCAAGTGCAAATAGGAAAATAACTTTTTGGGTCAAATCCTTTAACGCACACTCCTCATTGCTCAACAGAGAAGCGAAATGAAGAACTTTGTCTAAAGACCATGAAATGGGCTTTGGAGGTGCTGAAGGTCTGAGCCTAGCGCAGGCTTTCGGAACTTTATTAAAGATCTCGTTAGCGAGGTCGACCTGGAAGGCATATAGAATGGGTCTTGTCAAAGCAGACTTACACGTCGAAATCGTGTTAGCTGCCAACCCTTGACCATGGAGGTGGATGAAGAAAGATAAGCAGAAGTCCGTCGAGATCTCCTGCGGATTCTTTGCCTTGACAAAGGCCACCCATTTTCTCCAAGATGACTCATATTGCCTTCTAGTAGATTTGCACTTATATTCCTCTAGGAAGTCTATGCTGGCTTTCGAAATCCCGAAACGCCGTCTCACCGCTAGGGAGAGAAAATCATGAGCTGCAGGGTCCGGGTTTTCTGTAATGAAGCGCAGACAGTAGACTTCTGGACTCGCTAGGTCAGAACTGGATCTGGTAGCGGTAGAAACTTCAGCCGTAGTTCCAATGCCAGGGGGAACCACACGCTGTTCGGCCAGTTGTGGGCCACTATTGCCGCTACCCCCTTGAAGGATCTCAGTTTGTTGAGGACCCTCAACAGAAGGTTGTGAGGAGGGAACAGATAAATCCTGGACCATCTGTTCCAGTCGAGGGACATCGCGTCCACTGCTTCCGCTAAGGGGTCCTCGTACGGGGACACGTACAGGGGCAACTTCTTGTTGTCTTTCGTCGCAAAGAGGTCTATCTGCAGTTCTGGGACTTGACTCAAGATGAAGGAGAATGATCCTGCGTCTAGGGACCATTCCGACTCTATCAGTGTGAACCTGATAGAGCGTCCGCTGTCACATTGCGGACTCCTTGAAGGTGAACTGCCGACAGGTACCACTTCTTCTTTTCCGCCAATCGGAAGATGGCCAACATCACCTGGCTGAAGAAGAACCGACTTCTTTAGATGTCTGACTTGGGACCAAGGCCTGAGAAGAGTACGTAGACGAAGCGGAACTGGTCTTCTCAGATCTCTTCGCGCGTTTGATGCATAACTTCTCCAAACTCCGGTTGCATCCTTTAGCTGTGCTCTTAGCACCAGGTCTGTCACCGAAGCAAACTGGAGAGAACCCAGTACTCTCTCCTGCTCGCGTCTTGATATCCTTTCGGAATCTAGAAGTCTCTTGACAGAACCCGCTATCTCCTTCCTTTTCTTCGCCGGGATGGAGAAACGGTGTGACATTAGGTCCCAGTGGATTCCCAGCCACTGGAACTTTTGAGATGGAGAAAGTCGAGACTTCTTTCTGTTGATCTTGAAGCCTAGATACTCTAGGAACTGGATCACATGAATGGAAGCTTGCAAGCATTCTGTCTTGGATGCTGCCCACACCAGCCAGTCGTCCAGGTAGGCTACTACCTGAATTCCCTTTAGGCGTAATTGCTTGAGAGCTACGCTCGCAAGCTTCGTGAAGATCCTTGGAGCTATATTTAGCCCGAATGGCATGGCTCTGAAGGCGTATAGTCTTCGTTGTAGCTTGAACCCTAGGTAGGGGGAGAGTCGACGGTTGATTGGAACGTGCCAATAGGCGTCTGACAAGTCTATGGAGACGGTATATGCCCTCTTGGGCAGTAAGGTCCTTATGTGTTGCAGTGTTAGCATCTTGAACTTGCAGTTCACTATGAACTTGTTGAGTGGCGACAAGTCCAGAATGACTCTGAGTTTTTCCCGAGTCCTTCTTGGGAACACAAAACAGCTTCCCTTGGAATTTGATGGACTTTACCCTTCGGATCACTTTTTTCTCCAACAAATCTTGGATGTACTCCTCCAGAACGGGGGTGGAGTGTTGGAAAAACCGAGGGCACGGGGGTGGAGTGCTGTACCAGCTCCAGCCCAGTCCATTCTTGAGTAGGCTGTGGGCCCCGGGATCGAAGGTCCACCGATCCCGAAAATTCTGAAGTCTCCCTCCTACCGGTATCATCTCACTTGGACTGTTGTCCAGAGGTCTTGCCTCCCTGACCGCGACCACCCCTGAATCCCCTTCCCCTTGAGGGGCGCCTAGACGAGCCTCTGGCTGCTCCTCTAGGCTTTGCTCGAAAGGAAGTTGACTGCCCTTCGAACGTTGGGTTGAATGCCGGGGACTGCGTCGACACGGCCTGGGGTACCCACTGGAAAGTGGTCGGGGTTTGTGCCACCTGGGGCACTGAAGGCATCGGCAATTGCTGTTGCTGTTGCTGTTCAACTGGCTTGGCTGGCCGAGACGGTAGCCTAGTCCTTTTAGTCTTCCTCTTTGGTTGGGGACCCTCATCCGGGGAAGACTTTCTCTTGATAGACAGGCCCCACTTCTGGAGAAAATTTCTATTCTCCGTGGCGGCCTTATCCACAACTTCTTTGACCAATTCGCTAGGGAAAAGGTCTTTGCCCCAAATGTTGGAGGAGATTAGTTTCCTTGGCTCGTGCCTCACCGTAGCCGAGGTGAACACGAACTCCCTACAAGCTCTCGTCGCCCTGACGAAGCTGTAAAGATCCTTCGTCACTGTGGCCAGATGAGTCTTGGCCACTACCATGAACATTTCATGGACCTTGGGGTCACTTGCCATCGTCTCAAGAGTGGTCTGAAGAGACATTGAGGCAGCCAGTCTTTCTTTTGTCTCGAGCTCTCTCCGCAAAAGAAAGACGTCCGGCAATATCAGCCTCCAACTTCCCGACTGAGAAGGTAAGATGGACGTCCTTCCAGTCCTTGTGGTCCATGGGTAGGGCCAGCGACAAGGGTTTACACTCCTCCAGGGAGGGGCAAGGCTTGCCAGCCTCGACTGCTTTTAATACAGCCGCAAACCCTTTCTGCAAAAAGGGGAAGGCTCTAGCAGGAGAGGACACAAAGGAAGGGAGCTTCTTACTCAATGCAGCTACCTTTGAGTTCGTGAAGCCCCTCTCTTTCATCGAAGATGAAAGCAAAGCTTGAGCCTTAGCATGGTCCATCACTATGACCTCCTTCGGCTCTGTCTCCTCCTTTGAAGCTGGTTCCTTCCTCAACCGGACATAACAATCCGGATATGACCCTTTGCTGGGCCAGAATTCCACCTCCTCAAGGGGAACTGAACCCAGCTTATCCGACATGACGATCTTTCCAGTCGTCATCGGCATGTGCTCAGCATATCTCCACGGGTTAGCATCTGAGCACAAGGGAAGGTCTTTCACATTGAGCCTTTTCTGGGGCCCACGTGATGCTGCAAGCTTCTGCATCTGCAGTTCCATTGCAGCCGCCTTCTCCATATTCTCCTTCTGCATTTGTTGGATCATTCCAACAATGGAGGAGAGGGCCTGTCCCAGTTCTACTGGGAGAGCGGACGATGTTGAGGGAATAGGTTCAGGGATCAGAACCGGAGCAGCCGACACCTCGTCGGCTTCTTCCTCTACAATGTCTGGGGCTTGATCTTCATCCTGGCCTCCTGCCAGGAGGTCTTCCTCCAGACGCTCGGACACGTCTGACATCCTGTCGTCCAACTGGATGTCTTGCAAGGCGACCGCGACTTCAGCATCCACCTGGATCTGAACTGGGGGGATCTTCTCTTGAGGCTGGGGAATCACTGCATCAGCTGATGCCCTAGGGAAAAGGTAAGCCCTCATCTTCTCACTTGGAAGATAAGGTCCAGAGGTGTTCTTCTGGAAGCCCCTTACCCAGGTGCGAAGCTTCTCCCTTGCTATATCCCTTGATTCCGCTGTCCTTGGGGAATCAAAAGCTTCAGTAATCAGGTTAGAGCACACGGTACATACCTGGGGGTCCCAATACCGGAGATCACCCTTGGAGACAGCGCATGCTGCGTGCCTCCTACATAACTCATGTCCGCAGAAGTTCTTACTGCGG
Organism: Palaemon carinicauda; assembly: GCF_036898095.1. Classification (NCBI taxonomy): domain Eukaryota; kingdom Metazoa; phylum Arthropoda; class Malacostraca; order Decapoda; family Palaemonidae; genus Palaemon; species Palaemon carinicauda. The sequence goes on from NC_090753.1 coordinate 76,449,608, forward strand.
ACGTTGCAGAAAGCACTTCCGCACTTCGGACGTACCTCCTGCAAAGAGAAGAAATTTCCATGAGTATCAAGTGAACTACGTATCACTGGATATGCACAGTTAGCATAACAAATCAGAAAGGAAAGACACACACTTGTGTTTCCCCGCACAACCAATTGTTGCAGCCTTCCAGATAATAAAATCGTATGGTTAATCTGTCCTAGAGTAACCAATGAAAAATTTCCAGAGGAAACAGGTGGAGCTCACACCTAAGATATGATTTTAAAATACCGGATAATAGACAAGAAAGAACTCACTTTCTTATCTGTAAGGCAACACCAAAGGGCTGTGCAAGACAACACGAAAGTGTTAGAACACACAGTGTTGTACCAATACTATACTATAGTTTTCTTCCTACAGTATATGTTATACTGAAGAATGGTACAGTATAGAAGGTAATGCGCCGGCCGGCTCACACCATAACTAGCTTTAAAGTATACTACTTAACAGCTATAAGGCGGCAGAACGCTGGTTCAAATGCATGAGCCGGCCGGCAACAGCCAATGTCGGCCGGGAATGACTGCCGGCCGGCAACTACACAAGGTAGCACCCGGCTGCCGGCCACTGTTCATAGCAACCGGCAGACAAGGGCTTGACAATAGCCGGCCGACAAAGGTAAACAACCGATGCCGGCCAGCAGCAAAAGAACCAGAGGACTACGACTGCCCAGCTGCCGGCCTATGAGGCCGGCAGCCGGGTCGGGTACAGCACTAGAAGAAAACAGAATTGATGCCGGGATGAGAGAGTATACTACCCCCAAGCCCGGCGATCCGAAAGAGTGCATATAAGGAAGGGGAGAATCTAATTCAGGCTTCCTGACCAATGCCGTCTGGCTCTACAGGCAGACATGGATGAGGGACCAAGGGAGGTCCAGGCAGCACTCAAAGCAGAAGACCCTTGCCGGCCGGCAGACTCTGCCGGCCGGCAAGGGACTGAGTCAATTCCACATCCTAACCTATCCTAGGTCCAGATGTAGAATGACGTACAGTACTGTAATGGCTAGGCCATTACGGAGATAGAGGGGGAAGGGACAAAAGAGGGTCCTACCAACCTTGCTTTAGTGAAGAATCACCCGCAGCCAAGAAAACTCATCTTAGCCTAAGGAAGATCCAAGGAGGGAGGCCAGCAATACTTGCCAGCCCCCACTGAACCAGAGCAAGGAAGGTGTTGCTACTCCCAGGGAAAGGATCTTATCCTCCCACCGAGAACAGCAACAAGGACTAGTCTGCTAGATCACAAAAGAAGGAATCATCTCGTACAGAAACCTTCGGCAGTGACCTAAGGAGGCTAAGCCTCCTATGTCTGCGTCAGGCCAGCGAGGGAGACTCTACCCCAAGCCAGACAAACACAGACTCAGACTAAAAACTCTGATGTTCTGTCCCTCTCTGAAGCCAGACTTACTGGAACAGGGAGGTACAGTAACACCCCAGTATAGTTGTATCGAAAGTTAATTCAGATAAACCACTAGGGTTAAGCCCAAGGCTTAAACAGAGGGAAAGGGATTGCATACCTTCTCCGAAGAAAAGAAAGCAACCGGGGAGTATGAGAAAGTATACTAAGGCTCCATAAGCAACTTAGCCTAGGCACCAAGAGAATCGATTACCAAAATCACCGAAACTCACTCGTATACTATCTTGGAAATAATCAACATAATCTTAAATGTATAAAAAACAGCCTAAAGCTTCAATAAAATTTTAAAACACTCAGAAATCCAAAATCATGCAGCAGGAAAGTACTAGGACCAAACGACTAGGCTACATGGCCTAGCGTAGGCCAGAGTTGGCGAATACTTCGACAAAATAATAATACTAAAAGCACGAGAAAGGAAATCCTATGTAACGCTAAATAGCTAAAATTTATTAAAGCAAAACAACCGGGAATGTCGCTCTCGCTAACTAAAACTCATACCTAGCGAGCGACAGCGTCCATGACGCCTCCGGTAGGCAACGGCTCTTGTAACAAAGATTATTACTATTAATCACTTTAAAATTTACCAAGAGCCTACATTTATACATAAAAGAAATGGTAGTCAATTTATCAGAGGCAGACGAAGTTGGAGAAGCCATGAAAAGATGAATAAATCCAAGATTTGCGAGAAACAGGAAAAAACACCGAGTTGTTAAGCTACGCAAAAAGGAATACAGATGGCGCCAGGATTGGCGCAATGCACGCTTACGAAACGGGAGAAGAGAGAGCCTTGGGAACGGCTCCCCTTTTTCTTTCTCGTTTTCGTTTTCTTGCCAATTGACCCCTTCGATGTGTTATCTCTGTTTGGGGTGCAGATTGCCATGTGGCGTGTCAAGAATACGTCCTCTGATATGTCGCGATATCCCTTTCATTAGGGATATTTGCTCCAGGAGTTAGAATTCTGGGTACCTTAAGGTAAATTCTCTGGGAATATCGCCGTAGTTGTAATATACCCTAGGAAGCTACCCTATAGGAACTTCCATCAGGACGACATGGCTTGTGCCCAAATATATATATATATATATATATATATATATATATATATATATATATATATAAATAAATAAATATATATATATATGTGTGTGTGTGTGTATATATATATATATATATATATATATATATATATATATATATATATAGATACATCTATATATATATATATATATATATATATAGATACATCTATATATATATATATATATATATATATATATATATATATATATATATATATACACATATATATAGCATATTCATACATATATATATATATATATATATATATATATATATATATATATATATATATATATATGTTTACATACTGTATACAAGCACATAAAGCATACTACATACGGTAGTGACTGTTATGAAAGTGGCCGTAACCAGACTTCACCAGAGAACGACGGGAAAATATGGAAATCAATAAGTCTGATAATAAAAAAAAAAGTTAAACGCTAATATTCACCGTTAGGCGAAAATTAATTGTGATGTCAATTTAAATAGGCCATACATAGGCTCTTCAACTTTAACGAGTTAATAGAAAATACCTCCATGCCATAGCGATTTGATATCTGTATTTATTGCAGAATATTATTATTATTATTATTATTATTATTATTATTAATTGCTAAGTTACAACCCTAGTTGGAAAAGCAGAATGCTGTAAGCCCAGGGGCTCCAACAGGGATAATAGCCCAGTGAGGAAAGGAAACAAGGAAAAAATAAATATTTTAAGAATAATAATAAAATAAATATCTCCTATGTAAACTATAAAAACTTTAACAAATCATGAAGAATACAAATTAGATAGAAGTGTGCCCGAGTGTACCCTCAAGCAAGAGAACTCTAACCCAAGAGAGTGGAAGACCATGGTACACAGGCTATGGCACTACCCAAGATGGTTTGATTTTGGAGTGTCCTTCTCCTAGAAGAGCTGCTTACCATAGCTAAAGAGTCTCTTCTACCCTTACCAAGAGGAAAGTAGTCACTGAAAAATTACAGTGCAGTAGTTAACCCCCTTTGGTGAAGAAGAATTGTTTGGTAATCTGAGTGTTGTCAGGTGTATGAGGACAGAGGAGAATCTGTAAATAATATGCAAGACTATTCGGTGTATGTGTAGGCAAATGGAAAATGAACCGTAACCAGAGAGAAGGATCCAATGTAGTACTATCTGGGCAGTCAAAGGACTCCATAACTCTCTAGCGGTAGTATCCAACGCATGGCTGGTACCCTGGCCAACCTACTACCTATCAATATAATGAAATAAAAAGATTCCACGAATAAACGAGGATTAGAACCAGGAACTTTTCAGAGAATCTAAGCATTTTTTTTATATGCTATGATACTTGCAAGAGTTAGCTGTGTCTGGATATAGGGTCAGGCATTATAAAAACAGATGGTCCGTGTTCGAACCTTTGCAATGTCTATTGAAAACACACCTGTCTGTTCACAGACAGTCATATTATTTGAAAAAGTGATCGAAAATCAATCAATGAATAAATTCATCTTTAAAGTGCCTGTTTAAGGTGGAGAGAGGACCGTCCGGATCAAATAAGATTTTGTCAAAAAAAAAAAAAAAAACTCATTACAATATACTGACAATGTTTGACGACGTTAGGCATCATTTTCCAACATTCCACAATGTTCCACATCGCTTCATATCATTCCACAAAGATCTGCGGCCTTCGAAGTCTTTCAGCGATGTTTCCGTCTCTTTTTATCTCCCAAGTGCTTATGACCGTATACACTGCAACGCCCGATTAAATAAACAAATTGGATGAAATCTAATTCCCCTGCGTGTCTTATATGATGACATAAACCTTTATATTTGAAAGAGGATTTAAAATAAACTTCTATTTCAGATGCTGAAAGGCTTCATGAATCTAAGCCACTTACAACTTTACCATAAGAGAAAAACATCAACACTTGGAGTACATGAAGAAGAAGAAGAAGAAGAAAAAGAAGAAGAAGAAGAAAAAGAAGAAGAAGAAGAAAGGCAATTGCTGTTAGGGGAGAGAGAGAGAGAGAGAGAGAGAGAGAGAGAGAGAGAGAGAGAGAGAGGGTCCTATATTCACTTTTGGAATTTGTGGAAATGTGGAAACTCGCTCAACAACAGGCCGGGCTGAAAGAGAAGACCATTAGCCTGATGAAGACTCTCAGGCCTGCCACTTCTTTCCGTCTCTTGTGCCAAAGGTAAATAAATGCTAGTGGGTGCCAGTCGCAGTTCTTAGTATGGAATGGCAAATGCCCATCTACGCCAATCTGCAAAGAGCGAAATCAACGGACGCTATAATTATGACGGGGGTTCCAATGACTCACTGGTCATCCTTTTCACGAGAAATTGGAGAGAGCTTCATTTCTAGCCCTTGTTAAGTCCTCAAAATCAGTGTATTAGTATGGGTAAAAAGATGCACTTCTAGTCTTGGGTAGTGCCATAGCCTCTGTGCCATGGTCTTCCACTGTCTTGAGTTAGAGTTCTCTTGCTTGAGGGTACACTCGAGCAAACTATTCTATCTTATTTCTCTTCCTCTTTAGTTTGTTAATGTTTTTATAGTTTATATAGGAGATATCTATTTCAATGTTACTATTCTTAAAATATTTAATTTTCCTTTCTTCCTTTCCTCACTGGGCTATTTTCCCTGTTGGAGCCCCTAGATTTATAGCATCCTTCTTTTCCAACTAGGGTTGTAGCTCAGCAAGTAAAAATAATAATAACAATTGCATACATTTTTAAAAAACGTAATTTTAATCGGAAATTCTCCGTAAAAATAGACGGTAATTTTTACCCTACTTTATCACAGCAATACCTTTAACTTTTAACGTCAATATATTCGTTTTAATACGGTAAATGTCTGGCAACATTTACTCCAGGATTTTTACCGCTTTTTACGACGAATTTGCAAAAGTGTATTTTAACATTTTATGCTTATTGTTTGTTTACTTAATCATTGGATATTAGCAAAGGTTCAGGAGATAATCTATTGCTGGCTATCATTGCTTGACAAAACAATGTGGCAGTATTGAATCTTTATTTTTCAATATTCATATTTCTCATATGCATAAATGTTAATAAATATATATCACATACACAAAACACAATGTTGTACATATTACTGTTAACCCCGAAACTATAAGAATGAACCATCTTTTTATATTATATATCTGTTTTGTTTCATTGTTGGTGTCGGCTACCCCCCAAAATTGGGGGAAGTGCCTTGGTATATGGATGGATATCTGGAGCTGGACCCGGTCATTTCTACTTGCCAATCCATTATTTTACTTTTGCATGATTGATTGATTGATTGATTGATTTGAGGTTTTCTGGCATCCCGAAAAATGTCAAAGAGAAAATCACCTATATTGTATTAACATACAGTATACCAGCGGTAAGTATAACACCACATTCTATGATAAATAACCAATTATCAATCTTATGGAACTTTGCCTAAGCATAACAACAGAAAATACTAAATATTCAAAATAAAAAACATAGAATTACGTGATATCGATATGAGCCACAGCTGCAATGAAGTTCATCTGCTGATACAGAAAGGACCATCAGCAGTTGAGTATCGGATACAAGAGGACTTGGACGAGATGCTGACAGATGGGGCTCTACAAATTACAAGTTGTAGGAATGGGCGTCAATGCTTCAAAACTGAACAAATTATGTATTATCTAACGGTTATATCAATACAAGAACAAATTTTGCTGGGAAAATAGTTATCCTCAGAGATGGTACTTAACCCTGAATTCATGCTCTGAGATATGCATGATCATACATACATACATACATACATACATACATGGCATACATCTCTCTCTCTCTCTCTCTCTCTCTCTCTCTCTCTCTCTCTCTCTCTCTCTCTCTATATATATATATATATATATATATATAATGTATATATATATATACATAATGTATATATACAGTATATATACACACATATATATATATATATATGTATATATATATATATATATATAAATATATATATATATATATATATATATATATATATATATATATATATATATATATCTTTCCTGTCATGCTGAACGGCATTGCGAAACGCAGGACTACGCAGTTTCCTCCCGTCCCCCTGGTCAGGGGAGAAAGAGAGTAGTCGTATCCTGGTGAGAAGGAGGTGCCTGTGCATTCATATCTATCTAATATTTAGCCATCTCTTTTAACGGGTCGCATACGGAATAATATATATATATATATATATACATATATATAAATATATATACATATATATATACTGTATGTACATATACATATGTATATATATATATATATATATATATATATATCACGAAAAAAATTCCAAACCGCTTTCCCATTCATCGCGGACTTAGCAAAATGAAGAGGAAGAAGAAGAGGAGACAATGGCCCTAAGAAGATAATGGTTACGCTGGCGAACAAGAGAGCTTTTTTAAAACGAAGTTTTGAAAAGAGCAAGAAGTACTTCACAAAGAAGCTTGCAATGACTAAATCCTTCACTGAGGAGAAAATTGAGGTTTAATGAGAATAAATTCTCAGGCATTTGTTGAAATAAGAAAAAGGACCATGAGAACGAACAAATTTTTTGCAGCAATCGAAAGGTATTTATGCACCGCGTAGAATTGTTAGGTTACCTCCCTTCCCCCTTCCCCGATAGAGGGCATACAGTTGCAGACGCTTTTAGAAGGGAGTTCACCCCCTTACTGAAAGTGCAGGTGCAGTTGGAGACGCTTTTAGAAGGGAGTTCACCCCCTTACTGAAAGCGCAGGTACAGTTGGGGACGCTTTTAGAAGGGAGTTCACCCCCTTACTGAAAGCGCAGGTGTAGTTGTGGACGTGTTTAGGATGGGAGTCCAACTTCCACTGAAAGAAGGGGTGCAATTGTGGATGCATTTAGGAGGGAGTCCACCCCCTTCCTGAAAGAACGGGTGCAGTTGTGCGCCAGAGTAGTGTACGTTCGGTAATAAACAACCCCATACGGAGGCATAGGCACGATATTATTATTATTATTATTATTATTATTATTACAAGCTACAACCCTTGTTGAAAAAGCAGGATGCTATAAACTTAAGGGCTCCAACAGGGAAATATAGCTCCGTGAAGAAAGGAAATAAACTAATGTACATGAGAAGTTAATGAATAATTAATATAAAATATTTGAAGATCAAGAACAAGGTTAAAATAGATCTGTCATATGTAAACTATGAGGAGAGACTAATGTCAGCCTGTTCAACATCAAAACATTCGAGAGGAGGCGACTAAGTTGTGCACACACCACGAACAGCGATGCTCGATGGAATAATCTATTTGTTGACATTTCTTCCAAGCCAAACTATGCTACAAAGATTCTTATTAGCTAGAAATGTTATGATGCAATTGAAAGTTTAAGCCTCTCTGGTTCTTTGTACTTGGTTCTAAATTCGGCACTGAAATCGCATAAATCGTTACTAATCAACAAAGAGATTCCTCACTGAATCGTGCAAAATAAATCTCATGAACAATCCATACTAAATTAGGCAAAGCAGTCTTGTGAAAAATCATAACTAAATTTGGAAAAGAAATTTCATGGCCGGTCTTCACTTAATTAGGCAAAATGTCTGGCGCTAATAACATTAGGTACAGACGTCTCATTAATAATAAGCCTTGCCACACCGTGCATAAAAAAGTAATAATTCTGAGAAAGGGTAAAAAAAAAAAAAAAAAAAAAAAAAAAAAAAAAAAAAAATATACTGGGCGAAAAATGTTCAGTTTTCCAGCCTAAGAAATTGCGAGAAAGAAAAATTCTGAGGAAACTCAGAGAAATGCTAATTAAAAGGATAGTGAAAAGAGCAGCGGAATAGAAATGGGTTTTCAATATTATGTAATGAAAAATAGAAAATAAAATTGAAAAAGTTAATAGGTAAATACTAACATTTCTCTCCTTCATCTTTTATGAATTTAGTTTCATTCTGAAGTTGAATCATCATTCCCAATATTATTTTTTTTTTGGTGGGGGGAGGGGGAGGGGGAGGGGGAGGGGGAGGGGAAGAGTTGGAGGGGTGGTTCTCTATATCACCCCTCCCATTTCTTGCCTAGAGATACACTCACGTAAAGAAGAAGAATGGGGAACAGAAGAGAAATGGATAAATGGGGGAAGCTAAGACAGAAAGAATAAAATACGAGAGAAGAATACGGAATAAGTAAAAAAATAAGAACAGGAAGAGAATAATTGGAGGAAGAAAAGACAAAATGTAGAAGGTATATGGGATAAAAGAAGAAAGATACAAAAAAATAAAATAAAGAACAAGAAAAAACAAGCAAAAAAAAAAAAAAAAAAGGCGAGAAAATTTCTAGTTCGATGAAATTTGCTTAATAAATTATACTTTTTATTTTTATTGAATAATATTTTTGAGGAAATTACGAAAATGAAAAATAAACGAAAAAAAAGTCAAAGGTTTAGTTTGAACACGATAATTGTACAAGAAGTTTGAATAAGGTACCTGAAAGTTTTATTCCAGCTGTGACCAAGTTGTGGAATGATCTTCCTAAACGGGTAGTTGAATCGGAAGAACTTCAAAAGTTATAATTATCAAAATTGTTATTAGAATAATTATTGTTATTAAAATTATCAAAATTTTCACTTGTACAGTGATTTTTAGAAATACTTGAATATGAAATCTAAAATGATTCCTGGACGGATAAAAAAAAAAAAAAAAAAAAAATTTGCACAGGAAATTTAAAAGCAATACTTGTTCAGGAGGATTATGAACGATACTTACATAGCAAGTTTATAAACAATACCTGTACAGAAGCATTAAAAATGACATTTGTATAGGAAGTGTTAAAACGGTACATGTACAGGATGTTTAAAATGTAATCTGTACAGAAAGTTTAAAACAATAACCATAGAGGAAGTTTAAAAACTATTCCTGTATAGGTAGTTTAACAACAGTCTTGCACGCGAAAATAAAAAAAAAAATACTTATTGAGGAAGTTTAAAAAAGATACCTCTTATAGAAAGTTTAAAACAATGTACCTGTACTAGAAGTATAAAAACCTTAACTGTACAGAAATTTTCAAAATAGTATCTCTGCAGGAAATTTCAGAACGATCCTTGTACACGAAAATTCCGAATGATACCTGACCTGTACATTAAGTTTAAAATTGATATCTCGAGTCTAAAGTTAGTTTTAAAACGATACCTGAACAGGAAGTTTCAAAACAGTACCTGAACAGGAAGTTTCAAAACAGTACCTGTACAGGGTCAAAACGATACCTGTACAGGAAATTACAAAAATGATACCTATGTAGGAAATTCATCTGCAGAATTGCACAGTTTTCCAGTCCTCAACCCACTTGCTCCACCGCCGATCTCCAACCCCCTGCCCTCCCCCGGTCTGAACCCACTGGTCTTCTCCCCACGATCTCCACCCCCCCCCCCAATCTCAACCCACTCCTCTCTCGCCACCAATCTCCAACCCACTCGCCCACTTCTCCCACTCCAAACCGACCTCCCACCCACTGGCACCCAGCCTCAAGAGGAAGAAATCTATTTTTCATGTGATCATTTTATCAGATTTCCCAGTTAAGTTTCCGGTGATGATCTCGTAATCTGTCAGAAAATCGTTCTTGAATGTTATTGAAAGATATCAAAACTTTACTCATTTTCCTCTATGAAATCTAATCAGCAAAGTTTATTCGAGAGATTTCAAGGTTTAAGGATTATGAGGCAAATGACAATGTCCTTGAGACTGACTATACTCAATTTTTTTTTAATGAGGCGCATTTGGACTGACTCGCAGCGGTGCCCTTTTAGCTTGGAAACGTTTCCTGGTATCTGATTGGTTAGAATTATCTTGTTCAACCAATCAGCGATCAAGAAACTTTTCGGAGCTAAAAGGGCACCCTGCGAGTCGGTGTAAATCTGCCTCACTAAAAAGAATTGATTATATATGCATATGATCAGCACTCAAGCCCCTCTACATACAAGCTAGGACCAGGGAAGGCCAGGTAATGGTTACTAATGGTTTGGGTGGTAAACCTATTAGACGACTCCAGTCCCCTTCGCCCCCCCAACAAACATATCTATATCTCAAGGCCGGTAGCGTTGTTTACACTGGTGACAACTATTGAACAAAGTATATCAATAAAAATCGAAATTTAAGGGAATATATAATCTAAGTTTTTTCCCATCTATTATCACCATTTCTTTTTTATAAGAGCCCGGTTTTTTTTTTTTGGGGGGGGGGGCTTCTTCATCTCCAATGCCTTTCCCTTTTCAGGTTTCTAGGGAAAGTGGTTGATCTAGGAACGATCAGGTCGTTTGGAGATATGAATTTCAGGAAAAGGAACATTATGTAATACACATTCATGGAGAGAGAGAGAGAGAGAGAGAGAGAGAGAGAGAGAGAGAGAGAGAGAGAGAGAGAGAGAGTGCAATCAATCTCCAAAAGAGATTGTTATTTAAAGAGAAGACCGGAGTTGGAGGATTTTCATCTGGCCACTGCCGTTATGAAAGATGGGGAAAACATTGCAGAGGCCATCAAATCCCTTAAGCCAGTTTGCTTTCCTGCCGCTCGGAGGTTCCTGAGTAATTTTAATACTTTTTTCTTTTTTTTTGGCAATTTTTCATGCGAATGTGGACAATTATATTCAATATAAGTTAGTCGCTGATAATAGCGAGCACCATTAATAGTAGTAGTAGTAGTAGTAGTAGTAGTAGTACCTTTAAAGTAGTAACATCAACCAATTCATTAAATAAAGTATGCACGATGTCACGTTCCAAAATGTTTATCTATTTATCACATTGGATTTAATTTCTTGCAAATAATAATAATAATAAATATAATAATAATAATAAGAAACGTTAATAATAATAATAATAATAATAATAAACGTTAATGATGATGATAATAATGATAATAATAATAATAATAATAATAATAATAATAATAACAATAATAATGATAATAATAATAATAAACCACAAAGATGATAATAATAATAAACTACAAAGATGATAATAATAATAATAATAATAATAACAACAACAACAACTACAACAACAATAATAATAATAATAATAATATTTTTATTATTATTATTAGAGTCTGAAACAAACAAATCACCCAAAGAAAGCTACTATGGATTTCTGCTGTTTTGACTGAAGCTTCCCATCTGGTCCATCGGAGCCCAATTTGCATTTATCATTTTTTTTCAATATTCAAGAAATTGTTTGTTTTGGCTCCAGCTGCAAGTGGACGCTTTTAGCTCAGGTGCAGATTAAAAGCTCAGTTCTCGAGGCTCCACTGGTTCACCCAATGCATTTTTATATTTTATATATTTCTGGGACGTCTCCTTTATTATATAGCAACGCGTGTGCATTTTAAAATGGTTTTAACTGCAGGGAAAATATACGCAAGGGCGCTGACATGCACACACACACACAAGTTCAGGCCTTTCCCTTGTTGGACAACAACGAAAAGTCATGTGTGTATATTATATATATATATATATATATATATATATATATATATATGTATGTATGTATATATATATATATATATATATATATATTTATATATACACACACACACACACATATATATATATATATATATATATATATATATATACATATATATAATTTGCTAGTATAGACTGGCATAGAAAAACATTATCAGGCGGGAAAGGAAAGACCTGTCTGAGGCCTTTATCCTGCAGTGGATTAGCAACGTTTGATGATTATATATATATATATATACATATATATATATATATATATATATATATATATATATATATATATATATATGTATATATATATGTATGTATATAAAATATTTTAATATGCACACATATATATATATATATATATATATATTAAATACTAAGCAATAAACATTCTTTTTAAATCGAAATCCCTTATATATGATAAGCTGCACCTATCTCGACAAGGATTTCAATATAAGCCTCCGAAACGCTACAAAACTAGACACTAGACTTACCCAGTTGGATAAATCTACAGACTAGCGTATTTTTGTATCGTTTCAGAATTATAAGTTCGAATTCTGGTCCGGGTATAAAAAAGGTCACTCGTTTTAATATATAATCAAAATGGCATGAAGTATGATAAGAAAAAAAAGTTATGGTGGACAGGTGGCTTGAAAGACGTATTGGAAAGCAGAAGCAGAGGGCGTCAAATCCGGGAAATACGGGATTGATTGATTGATTTAGAGTTCTCTGGCATGGCAAATACGGGAGAATGTTTTAATGTTTATTTAGTGTTTGATGTGCTGTTGATAAACTTTCTGCGTAAGTTTATAAAGATAATGATGTTGTGGAAGTTTTACTATACATGATTTAGCAGTTGAAAGATGAATGCAGATTTAACAATGGTCTTGCAGTTCGGAAAGAAATAAAAGGCTGAGAGATATATAAAAGCATGTATGACTGTCTGCATGTAATGTTGCATAGTGGAATGACTTTATGCATGACGTGGATTTTCCTTGAAGGGCAAAACTTTTGTTGATGTACAGTTCCAATTAGCAAATATGACAGGAATCTTCACAAAGCTTAAATAAGGGTCATAATTGGTCATGATTTTAAATAAATCAATTTACGAAAACAAATTTATGCAGGCAAAAAAGTTCAATTAATTTTTTCTAAATATTATGTGTACTGATCTAACACATTGAAGGGTACAAGACTCTTTAGGTGTGAAAAACAGCTCTTCTAGGAGTGGGACACTCCAAAATCAAACCATTGTTCTCTAGTCTTGGGTAGTGCCATAGCCTCTGTACCATGGTCTTCCACTGTCATTGGTTAGAGGTTTCTTACTTGAGGGTACACTCAGGCACACAAATCTATCTTGTTTCTCTTATTGTTATTTCAAAGTTTTTATAGTTTATACATGAAATATCCAATTTTATGTTGCTAAGATCTATCGGTGGTGAAAATTTCGCCAAAATCCGTCGAGCATTTCTGACGTAATCCTGTCCACAGACACAAGATGAATGAAAATCCGGATCCGGATCAGCTCCAAAATTCGATGAGGTCGTCCTTGAATCGAGGTACATTTTCGGTGAAATTTCCATCAAAATCCGTCAAGTAGTTTTGAGGTAATCCTGTCCACAGACACAGACAAATAGTTGAATCGCCTTGGTGGAGACAATAATCTCTACAATTCTAACCAACTTCTCCGGGACTTTCCTCTCTCTCTCTCTCTCTCTCTCTCTCTCTCTCTCTCTCCCAGACCATCCAAGACTGGAAGATGCAAAATACACCGGAAGATGCATTAGCAACTCTCTGGTGGATATACGAGGTGTCTCACATAGAATAAGGCAATAAGGCAATAAGGCTCTCTCTCTCTCTCTCTCTCTCTCTCTGCCTGTTTGCTTCTCTATCCCTCTTTGTCTTTACCTGTCTGTCTGTCTGTCTCTTTCCAATAAATGCCAGAAGACTTGAAATCTGTCTTGGTTTCAGAAGCCGTTTTACGGTTTGTCCGATAATTTAAAACAACAAGGTTATAAAACTCCACACCTCCTGGATCTTCTCCAGCGATAACAACCATCTTCTCTCTCTCTCTCTCTCTCTCTCTCTCTCTCTCTCTCTCTCAATTATTCTCCTTTTATCTATTTTCTCTTGTTATTCCTACTAATGCCTTCTCTCTTACTCAATATTTTTTCTCTCTATTTTGGTCTTTTCATTTTACTCTCGCTCTCTCTCTCTCTCTCTCTCTCTCTCTCTCTCTCTCAATTATTCTCATTTTATCCATTTTCTCTTGTTCATCCAACTCATGCCTTCTCTCTTATTCATAATATTTTCATCGCTATTTTGCTCTTTTCATTTCTCTCTCTCTCTCTCTCTCTCTCTCTCTCTCTCTCTCTCTCTGTATATATATTATATATATATATACATATATATTTTCCTCTGCCATCCAACTCTCTTTTCTGTCTTTCAACATCTAATTATTCTTATTTTATCTTATAACATTTTCCCTCAATACTTTCACATTTTCATCCTCTCTCTCTCTCTCTCTCTCTCTCTCTCTCACTTTATATATATATATATATATATATACAATATATATATATATATATATACAGTATATATATACAGTATATATATATATATATATATGAACATGGATATTTATTCTACGAGGGCATAAAAAAAGATTTGCGCAAAAGCAATCATAAAAAGACCAATCTCCAAACAGAGGGATTATCCCTCTATAAAATCTGCTCTTAATTTCCTGTTATTTTTAAAAAACACCTTCAAAGATTTCTTTATTTTGTTCGATTCTGCTGAAGAAGTTCAATTAACCTTCATCCATATGTTATCTTTATACTCAAGAAAATTATTTAAATATCTTTCTTTTGAGATTTTAGAGTTGATTAATCTGTTTGGATATATCAAGTAATATCTTTATTAAGTTTTCAAAAAACCTTGATATATATACAGTATGTATATATATATATAAATATATATATATATATATATATATATACACAAATATATATATATATATATATATAAATATATATATATATATATATATAAATATATATATATATAAATATATATGTATATATATAAATATATATATATATATATATATATATAAATATATATGTATATATATAAATATATATGTATATATATATATAAATATATGTATATATATAATATATATGTATATATATATACATATCTATATATGTATATATATACATATATATATATATATATATATACAAATATACAAAGGATGAAAGCAGCCTTTAAACCTTTAAACAACTTAAAAGAAAAAGTTACAATTCACCAAATACGAAAACTTCCTCGTGAATACGAAGTTTCCAATGAAGCATTTTCCCGAAGACTGACGAGACCATTACCGGCAAATTGGGAAATGTCCTGGAAATGACCCCCTAAAGTACACGTTCTTGACTGGGGGGCGAGGGTTTGAGGTAGGGGGGGGGGAGAGGGGGGAGGGGGTTGAGAATGCACTCGCCGGTAAGGAGAAAAACATTAGCGACCTCTTGAATTGCACTTCAGACCAATCTAAAACTCCCGTACAGTTCGCGTATGGAAACTTGGGACGCCATCTGCCTTAGTTCTTCTCATTACTCTTATTGTCTTTTATCTGTTACATAGATTTCATTTTCTTCGTCTAATCACAGTTCCTTTTCTTGTTTTCCGTTTATCTCATATCTCCCTTTCTTCTTTCTTTCCTTATACCTCCCGTAATCTATTTCCTTATCTCTTCTTCTTCTGCTTTACATCTCCTCTTATTCTTAAACTTTCTTCTAGTTTCTATATCTTTGACAAAACTCCCTTTCTTTTTCTTGCTCATTCTTCTTTCTTTCCTTATATCTGCAGTAATTCTGTTTCATTATCTCTTCTTCTTTTGCTTTATATCTCCTCTTATTCTTAAACTTTCTTCTAGTTTCTATATCTTCGTCATACCCCTTTATTTTTCTTGCTCATTCTTCTTTCTTTCCTTATACCTTAAGTAATCTGTTTCCCTATCTCTCCTTCTTTTGCTTAAAGTTTCTTCTAGTTCCTATTCTGCTACTTTCTTATTCTTCGTTTTACTTGTGATTGAACAGTGTTCTCATTCGTAGCTGCTGGAATTCTAGGCATGCGAGAGAGAGAGAGAGAGAGAGAGAGAGAGAGAGAGACCCTCAATATAATAAGGTATTGGAAAAGTGATTCGACCTCGCAGGGAAAATAGGATTCATAAAGGATTAGGGAAGTGAACGAGGCGTTGCGAATAAAAATTTTTCTCTTTCTACATAATTTAGTTTTCATCTGGTTTTTCCCTAAGTCAATTCCCTTTTACCCGCGAACTTTTTATTTACTTCTATATTCTTTTATTTATTTAGTTTTTAATAGGAATGCTTTGTTCTTTCTTATTCCTCTTTCTTATGTTCATAAACTTTTTCTTTATCACTCTATGTTCATTTACTTTGTTTTTTAATTAACAATTTGCCCAATTAAATAATTTCTATATTCTTTATATTTTCTAATGGAAAATTTCTACTATTTTCAAACTTTCTATTCTTCATTATTAACTTTTATTTATATTAATAAACGTCTCTTCTTTATCCCTCAATCCTTCATTAACTTTTCAATAAGAAATTTCTGTTTAGCAGAATTCTATTTAACTATAGAATTTCGCATCTTCTTTAAAACGCCCCTTTCTCGTGTTAATAAAATACTCCATCAGTTTATAATTAATATTTACAATTTCAAACACGAAATACTAAACCAAAGCTATTTCAAATATAAAAGTGCTGACACAGCTCCTGAAATTTTTAAGTCTCGTAAATGATTACCAATTCGAGCGTTTTCATTTCTGTTGCAAAATAGATCAACGAAAGAGGAGGGTTGAAGCATT
Organism: Palaemon carinicauda; assembly: GCF_036898095.1. Lineage (NCBI taxonomy): Eukaryota > Metazoa > Arthropoda > Malacostraca > Decapoda > Palaemonidae > Palaemon > Palaemon carinicauda. Next base: position 76,466,508 of record NC_090753.1, read on the forward strand.
GGGAGATCTCAAAATTGGTAGCCACCTTACTATTAATGGCATTTCATTCACAATGAAAGAATATCTATGAAAAACTTAGTGCTTTTCAAATGGAATTTTAAATATATATAATAAAACGTCAACGTAATCCTAATAAATAAAAAACTGACCTTAAGACCAACTTTTGATTGTGGTAGCCTATTGTTAAAGTCTCTGCCTGGAAACCTGTTGGACGAGGGTTTGAGACCTGCTCAAGTTTCTAATAGTAACCTCAATCTCGCCTTGTGAGCTATGGATGGGAGTTGGAAGAGCTTATACATTTATCTGCTTAGTCATCAGCAGCCATTGTCTGGCTGTTCCTGGTCCTATCTTGGCAGCCATTGTCTGGCTGTTCCTGGTCCTACCTTGATGGGGAGGTGCTTGAGCGCTGATCATATGTATATTTGGCTAGTCTCTAATTAGGGTATTGTCACTGGCTCTTGCATCTTCCATTCATGAAAAACCTTGAAATTTCCCGTTAAGCATTCGCGTAAATATATAATTGAAAGTCGACATATGCAAGTTATTACAACTGTAAGATCATCCGAATTAGCTTCCATCTTTCGTCTCCTCACACAAAAAGTTTATATATATATATATATATATATATATATATATATATATATATATAAATTGACCATATCTCAGAACATAATACCATGTCTCGCGCGAACCATTTTACAAGGAAAATATATATATATATATATATATATATATAAATTGACCATAAAAGTTGGCGCGAGACATGGTATTATGTTCTATAATACCATGTCTCGCGCGAACCATTTTACAAGGAAAATAAATATATATAATATATATATATATATATATATACATATATATATATATATATATATATATATATATATATATAAATATATATATATAAATTGACCATATCTCAGAACATAATACCATGTCTCGCGCGAACCATTTTACAAGGAAAATATAATATATATATATATATATATATATATATATATATACATATATATATATATATAAATATATATATATAAATTGACCATATCTCAGAACATAATACCATGTCTCGCGCGAACCATTTTACAAGGAAAATATATATATATATATATATATATATATATATATATATAAATATATATATATATATATATATATATAAATTGACCATAAAAGTTGGCGCGAGACATGGTATTATGTTCTATAATACCATGTCTCGCGCGAACCATTTTACAAGGAAAATAAATATATATAATATATATATATATATATACATATATATATATATATATATATATATAAATATATATATATAAATTGACCATATCTCAGAACATAATACCATGTCTCGCGCGAACCAGTTTAAAAGGAAAATATTTGGAAATCAGCATATGCAGTTTTTCTCTTGCGTAATGCCATAATAAACTCGATCTATAGTGTGTGCAAAAATATCATTCATATACGAAATACATTAATATACGCTGATAAGACATACCTGAGAGAATTCATGCAAAAACTTTGAAGATTGTACTCACGGTTTGGTAGCACTTCTGAAACATAGGAAAAAAAAAAAAGTTACTGTTAGATCAAATGGTGGAATAGTCTTAATAATAAAAGAACTTGAAAATTATAACGATTTCTCTCTCTCTCTCTCTCTCTTCTCTCTCTCTCTCTCTCTCTCTCTCTCTCTCTCTCATATACAAAGAATCAAGAATGCGTAGGAATATTGTTTGTGAATTTTTCTAATAAAGAGAATGAAATTTGACAAAAACTGTCGCCTAAAGATCTAGGGAATTGACAAGATTATAAAAGAGAGCTTTATGTACGCATGTTTGATCATTTTGTCAGTAACACGAGTGCCTTTGACGCACATAGTGAGGCTAGGCCACCTATGCATGTTATTGTAGTCCTTCCAATGAGGATTTCTTTAAAAAACGGTTAGGTAACAAGAAGGTATTTTTTATACTGCTTAGGTGAACAGAGATGATCTCAATTTTTAAGAAAATGCACCACGAGAGAGAGAGAGAGAGAGAGAGAGAGAGAGAGAGAGAGAGAGAGAGAGAGAGAGAGAGAGAGAGAGAGATAACCACTAAGAATAACGATCTATACAGAATATGACAATAATCAACGACGATAACAACAACCATAGTGTCACCAGTCAACGGAATTAATCCAAATTGAATCCAAAGAGAGAGAGAGAGAGAGAGAGAGAGAAGAGAGAGAGAGAGAGAGAGAGAGAGAGAGAGAGAGAGAGAGAACCGAAAGCGCAACAGGACGCGAAAAAAACTCGGCCAAAAATACACGAACTGTTATAGGCCACAAGCCACGAAATGGTACAGTTCACAGCAAACGAATAGGTATATTACAATGGTCAGAATATGGTACAGGTCACAAGACAGTTTTCCACATGTTCTTCTAAATTTGCCCATCTATATTCTATTCTGTGATTTTCACATAAGTAAAGAGTTAACAGGTCATGAAAAGACACACCACAAAGATCACGAAATGTTGTAGCCCAAAAACATGAAAAGGTACAGCCCAAAGGTTATGAAATGAAGCAGCCCACAGGTTCCAGGCTCCATATTGGTCTCTCCTAAACACTATGATTGTGGGCACACTACTAGATGTGTTTATTGCCATTAGTTACATCCTGCAAAGACACAGCTTGCATAATTTCATTTTGGAAAGGAGCAGGCTAAAGATCATTTAGTCCAAAGGTCACAAAATAACACATGAAAAGACGTAGCCTACAGGACACCAGCTGTAACATCCCACAGGACGAAAAATGACGCACCCACAGGACACAAGATGACGCAGCCCACAGAACATGAAATGATACAGCTTACTGGACAAAAAAATGATGCAGCCCATAAGACAAATGAATACAGAGCCCACAATGCATGTAATGACACAACCCATAGGACAAGGAAAAATGCAGGCCACAAGGCAAAAACTGAAGCATCCAAAAGGTCCTGAAAGGGCACAGCACACAGGACAATAAATGAAGCACCCCACACAATTGGTTATACAGTAAATTAATGCCAAGTAAATGGAAAAGCAAGCTGATGGAACTTCAATTTAAAAGTAGATATCAGAAGAGTTCTGAAGTTAAGACGAATAAGGTTGATAAGAAGAAAGGGAGATTAGCATGACTGGAAAAGATAATAAATACCGGGGTAGAATTAAGATTCCGGAAGTGAGAAAATCAAGGAGGACGTCAAAAACATATAAGAAAAAAGGATGAAAAAATCGTAAAAGTATTGAGATGTTGGGAAGAGGGTTAAAGAAAGATGTTTATAATAGTTGTTCACAATCAAATTCTGGCTGGTAAAATAACCCTCCCTTCAAATACTTGGAATTTATATCTCCCAGAAATGAAAAAAAAAATATGGTAAGGACAAGTATACAAAAATTTGTGTCCTGGATTTCCTTTTTTCCTTCCCGGCTGTCTTTTGTTCGCTACTGTACCCAGACGTTAGTGTACAAGAAGCGCTGGAACCCTATGTATTTAGCAATTTCTTGCTTTAAATTAAGTCACGCAATTCTTGTGGTGGTAGTGACAGTATAGAGCACACGCATACACACACACACACACACACACACACACACACATATATATATATATATATATATATATATATATATATATACATATATATATATATATATATATATATACAGTGGAACCTCTAC
>NC_090753.1:76475200-76480200 GCF_036898095.1 Palaemon carinicauda
ATAATTAAAAAAAAAAAAAAAAACTGAAGAAAAAGTATTTTCGAAGACTAATATAATTAAAGAAAAAGGGATTCTTGGAGACTTCTATTCTGTTGAGTTTTCGAATATCAAACATCATGAAAATAATAGCAGAATAAAATTTTTTGCTTTATTTAGAGACCAATTGTTCTTAAAGAACAAGGGCTATACTTCTTATATAGTTTATAATTTCCTTATTTCCTTTCCTCATCGTGCTTTTTTTTCCTTGTTGGAGCTCTTGGGCTTATACCATCTTGCTTTTCCAACAGGGTGTAGCTTAGCTAGTAATAATAATAATAACAATAATAATAATGATGATGATGATGATGATGATGATGATAATAATAATAATAATAATAATAATAATAATAAAAATAACAATAATAATTGGTCAACTTGGCAGAGACTGTTGTCCTTTCTTTTCTTTAAATTTACCCGTTATTTGTTAAAACAGCTTACTTTTGAATACAAACGCTCTGTGTATGTGTTTACGATGGTGAAACAAGCTAAGTACAAGATGGAATTATCATATATATACAAGGCTATCACATATGTACACTCTACTACCTTTGTCTCTCTTAATCAAATATTTCCTAGTTCCATCAGACACACAGATAGACCTTTGCATATTTCCTCATCCTATCTTTCTCTAAGAGCTTTGTATCATCTCAGAGACAATGAAATTCCTTCCCTTGTGTGACGAACCTTGGAGATTATGCAGAAAGTCTGATTTCATAAAGTGGTGGATTAAGTAAATACGAAAGTGCTCTGGTAGTCGTAAGTCTCTTTTTTGCAGATGGAAAATTATTTAGTTCTTTCTCTTGCTGAAGTCGAGTCTATCTGTAAGGCAGGATTCTATTCAGTTCTTTGATGAAGTTGAGGTAACTTATGTTTAAACCTTTTATTTTGTCTCCTTACTTCTGATCCTTTCTCACAGAAAGAGTTAATGAAGACTATTTAGGATCAATATTCTCAATCAGATCATCCAATCGCTATATGATAGGTTAACTTAATGTCACAGCAATTGGTATACTGTTTTACTTCATCGCCAGAGATAAAGAAGTTTTCCTTCAAACCAATATACTTGAAAAATATTTCATCTTCCTTCTATAAAAATGAGAGAAAAGGGAAAATGAGAGAAAAGGGAAAATGAGAGAAAAGGGAAAATTAGACAATAAGAGAAAAAAAAGGATAACAAATGAAATGCTCTCTCTCTCTCTCTCTCTCTCTCTCTCTCTCTCTCTCTCTCTCTCTCTCTCTCTCTCTGTGAATCCAGTGACCTTTCCATCCAGCCAGGTTTTTTAATTTATCATTCCTACCAGATATGACCTCCATGCACTCTCATCACAGTCATCTGATATTAAACACTAAGTCTGAGCTTTACTATGTCTGCATATTGTATCCCGTGTATTTACGACAGTTATCGATAGATTATTGATCGTTTGGTGTTATCTAGCATCACAACGACAATGGTGTTCTTCGCTGCATTCCTAATGCATGAGAGGTCAGGGGTCAGAGGTCAAAGGTGAGAAATATAGATATCATTGCATTCCTTCCAATATCAATATAACATCTACAATTTCTATCAAGTAGAATGAACAACAACAACAAAAAACAACAATAATAATAATAATAATAATAATAATAATAATAATAATAATAATAAAAACAACAACAACAACAAAAACAACAATAATAATAATAATAATAATAATAATAATAACAACAAAAACAACAACAATAATAATAATAATAATAATAATAATAATAACAAAAACTACAACAACAACAACAACAACAATAATAATAATAATAATAATAATAATAATAATAATAATCATCATCTGGAAGTAGGATGTATAACTATATGAATCTTAACCATACGGACCGGCACTGGGGTCTAAGAGGCCATTTACCCCTCAGGGGCTACTGAGGGAAAACTCCACTGTTGTAACATAAAAGTTGAAATAGGTTGGGCAGTGATATGGGAGAATGGAAGCGGGAACGTGTGTGGGGGGGGGGTTAACAGAAAGCTAAAAAGTGGGTGTAATGGAAGATGGCACTGTCAACACTGTCCCCATTCGGAATATCAGAAAGACATACTTCCGTATTTCAGATGATTAGAAAATCAATTGGATATTAACTACAGCAGCAAAGAAAATAACAATGTTATTGATTAAATATTTTGTAGATACTAAATAATGTTAATAACTGTCCTTGCTTCCGGACGTTAAGCAGTATTAGGTCAGGTCAGCGCGTGGATGGGTGACCTCCGACGCCAAACGCTCTCATGACCAAGGATGTATCATGGCTATCAGATAGCAACCCCCTTCACATGGTAATGGACTAAAATTGAGGTGCAAAAAGCCAACGTTTGCTGGGGAGAGTGCATACGTTTCATTGTGTTTCTCATTCGTTAAGAAAAACTTAAATTTAGTTGAACATTTCCAAAGAAAACGTTTCTGGTTAAAACAATCTAAGAAAATTATTTTCGTTCGAACAAATTCCATGAATCTTCTGATAACATTACGGAGATAATTTCCAAAAATGTTTGAGAAATCATTGGAAAAACGTCCGACGTATGTCTCGATATTAAAATCACCGAAAACGTCTTGCAGAAATCATATTTTCTAAATCATTCATATGACAAACGTTTTTCCTTTACTAGTGAAAAGTCAACATTACCTCGAAAGACAGATTATAATAACAGTAATTGTGATCAAATGCATAATTTTCAACTGCCTGAGTTTGAAAGCTGCATATTAAAAGGGGAACAGAGCTCACATTGAGAGAGAGAGAGAGAGAGAGAGAGAGAGAGAGAGAGAGAGAGAGAGAGAGAGAGAGAGAGCATTAATCTCGATGAGTAATTCCATGGATTCAGTCAGGAATCGTAATGAAATTTCTCTGCCACATTAACTTCTCAGTTTTTATCTCAACCTGATCCATCATATCTGGGGTCTGCATGCATGGGCGTGCGTGCGTATGTGGGTGTGCGCCGTTGCGTTAAATGACTTGAATATATCATAGCAGTTCGTTCATGCAAGAGACGGGATAAACGGTCACGAGACGGTATAAATTGCTCTTTTTATATGACGTCACGGGATAGTCAGAGTACTGTAACACCAGTTGAAACCACTTTGCTGGAGATAGCAAGAGAAAGGGCATCATCTGTCCTTTAGATTTCCTTATCTATTACCAAGTGGCCCACGACCCTCATTGAAAGATCACTTGCCTTATAACACCTTTGCCATTTCTTAGAGTCAGCAGTTTAATGTAAATTTTCGTACACCAAGACAATACAACAACAACAATAAATGCAGCCGTTTCTAGTCCACTGCAGGACAATGCACTCTAACATGTCTTTATTCATGTCCGGGGTTTGGCCAGTTTTCATCACAACACTGGCCAGTGCGGATTGGTGATGGTGGAATACTTTCGCCTGATCGCTCAGACAAATGTCTGTATGTATGTATCCAAACACTCTTTTCCCCAAGAAAGTTAGAGAAATAACTGAAATACTACCTGTAGATATGAGAGAGAGAGAGAGAGAGAGAGAGAGAGAGAGAGAGAGAGAGAAATAAATGATGCGATTTTTGGTTCAAATATTTAACTAAATTATTATTATTATCATCATCATCATTATTAGTAGCTAAGCTGCAACCCTATTTGGAAAGGCAGGATGCCATAAGCCCAAGGGCTCCAACGGGGAAAAATAGCCCAGTGAGGAAAGGAAAGAAGGAAATAGATAAAGAAAGAAAGTATCCCGAGCTCCGGAAATTACTGACAGACTCCGAGAATTTCTATCTGGCTTTTCAAAGCCAGACTAAGGAAAGCCATAACAAAGGCTTTGGTACAGACAAGAAATAAGAAAAGAAGTACCTTGATGAGATGACCCTTCTACCACTATAGATGAGCACACTTCAGTCAATTAAACAAAGCTTACCTCTTAGGAACGAGTCTTAAGCTCTCTCTCTAAGCCAGGATGTTACGTCTTTTAAGAGGAAGCTGAAGACTTTCCTGTTCTCATAGTGCTTCGATAGTGTGTATTTGACAATATGTGGTGTGAAATGCTGAATGCCTTGGAACGCATACGATAAAATGAAATATGTCTTGTGGAGAGTAGGGTTTCCCTACTGTATAGGACCAGAAAAGCAGCCCTTAAAAGTAAAGATTTAGATTGTTTCCACAACATTTAAGAAATATTTAAATTGTTAAATTGAAATGAGCCGGAAAGACATATTTAATCTTGGTGTAGTTTTCAAGTGTATCTTCATTAAAAATGAACGCAAAGAAGATTAAAACGTTTACACCCATGGAAAAAGAAACTAGGAAAATAAATAACATTTTAAAATATAAAATTCAATAGAGGCAGAGTAAATTCCTTCACTAAATGAAAATAAAGAAAATTAGTAGTTGTTGGTAAATTTTTAGAGGAATGACGGATGCCATTTTCATAAACTCACGTCTTCTTTCTGGCATTTAAGAGGCCTACTAACTTGAAAGTTCATTTATAAATATATATTTCCGTGTCGGGGCTGCAAAAGTTCATTAGGTTGCATGCAATGTTAAAGAAAACCGTAATGTTAATCGGAAATTCTCCGTAACAATACCCTGTTCGCAGCCGTATTTCAGTAAAATACAGGCGACCGTAATTTTACCTTGCTTTCTTATATTTTACGGGTAGTTGACCGTAATTCCACTCCTTAACGTCAATAAATCCGTTTGGAAAACGGTAAAAATCCTGGAATAATGTTGCCAGGCATTTACCTTTTCTTTCTTTCAATGCAAATTTTTAATAGAATGTCCGTTTGAGCTCCTTAGCTATCTTCTTCTATTAGCGTGCTTTTTTCCCATCCGTATGGGGTAACACGGTTGTCTTCTTTTGAAGGATATAAATCATACATTTCCTAAAGACTGACCTACTCGCAGAAGGACCTCAGACACGATGAAGACAAGTTATTACTAGATATAGTTTCGGCACT
>NC_090753.1:76490200-76502700 GCF_036898095.1 Palaemon carinicauda
ACATTAGTGACCTGGAGAGGTCCAGGACCTTGCAATTGTTGATATTTATACATCAAGATAAATTAATTACCTTCTATAAGCAAATCTGCAAACTATTTCCAAGCATGGTCCTTTTACTATCTAATCCAACCTTTATACACGCAATAACGATGAATAAATTCATGCATTCTTTTAAATAATATAATTATTATTACTATTCATAATATTACCACCACACAACACATGTAGAATTATATCACTCCTTAAAAACAAAGGTAATGCAGTAACTCCCCAACTCATCCAAGCATCTCTCTCTCTCTCTCTCTCTCTCTCTCTCTCTCGTTACAGCATCTCCGAGACTCCCACGTCCGCTTTAAAGAGAGAAGTACTCTTGAAGGATGAGTAACCTTTTCCTCCTTCCTCCGCCAAAGACTCAACAGGTTAATTCCGAAATGGGTTGGAAGACACTCTCTCTCTCTCTCTCTCTCTCTCTCTCTCTCTCTCTCTCTCGTTGTCTTAGAAGACGTCTTCTATTGCATAGTTTCTTTGCTGTAATTGAAAGTCTTGTTTAGGAGGTGCAGAAATGCAGGGAGGAGGAATAGCAATTAGGCAAATGAGTGTCTGCCAATAAGGAGAGAGAGAGAGAGAGAGAGAGAGAGAGAGAGAGAGAGAGAGCACAAAAATATGGAGGAAAAAAGAGAAAAAGGTTTCATTTGATTTATGGAATTAGGTCAAATGAACAAGTGTTGGAGCCAAGGTGGCCAATCACCCCTTAAAAATTCAAATATAGGACAGCAAGATGAAAAAAAAATAAGCGGTATCTACAGTGCACCACGTGTATTGCACTGATGGTGCTACCCTCTATGGGGAAGCGGAAATACTTTAACATGAAAAATGCCAATCCCTTATATGGTGGAAAAGGAATGCAACATGATTGATTAAAATCATAGATGTCAGAAATGAGAAAAATATCTCCATGTTCAAATCGAGGCAGAGGAAAAAAGATACCCAAAGAAGAGAGGAATAAAAGGCGAGGTGAGGAAAATGAATTAGGACCTAAAAGTTAATAGATGCAAAAGAGATTTGAATACCAAATGTGGCGGAAAGAAAAATATATGTGTGTATGTATATATATTATATATATATATATATATATATATATTCGTGTATATAATATATAAATATATATATATAAATGTATATATATATACATATATACATATATATATATACACATTATATATATATCTATATATATATATAGATATATATATACATATATATATACATATAATATATATATATATATATATACACACAGTAGGTAGTAGGTTGGCCAGGGCACCAGCCACCCGTTGAGATACTACCGCTAAGAGTTATTGGGTCCTTTAACTAGCCAGACAGTAGTACATTGGATCCTTTGTCTCTGGTTACGAGAGGTGAAATGACGAATGGAGGAGAGGCGACTAAAGCCACAAGTGGGAAATACAAGAAAACATTGAGAGGGGGAGAGAGGAAAGAGTTGGAGGATGGAGAGAAAAAGAACGGGATTAAATAAGGAATATGAGATGAGGGATAAAATGATTGGGAAAGATGGGAGGAAGATAGATTTCATTGAGAGAGAGAGAGAGAGAGAGAGAGAGAGAGAGAGAGAGATAAATGAAAAAAATATGGTTACAAGTATCAGGAAAATTTTAAGATATACGGATAAAATATTTATGAGAGAGAGAGAGAGAGAGAGAGAGAGAGAGAGAGAGAGAGCGCTGAGTACAGATAAATGAAAAATATGGTTACGAGAATAAGGAAAATTTTCAGATATAAGGATAAAATATTTATGAGAGAGAGAGAGAGAGAGAGAGAGAGAGAGAGAGAGAAAAGCAAGTACAGATAAATGAAGAATATGATTACGAGGATAAACAAAATTTAATGGTAAAAAGAATAAAATATTAATGGAGGTCTAAAACGAACTTTCTTTTTATTCAATCAGAAGATTCTAGTTAAGGAAAAACAAAGAACACAAATAATGAAAAAACAAAAAATACAGGTAAAGAAAATGTTAGGGAGGGAAACATAGATGAAGATACATAAAAGTGATGGAATGAAAAGATAAATAGAATGAAATAGTAAAAGATGGAAAGACGAAATTAAGATTATGTGGCAGAGAATAAAAATTGAATAGTAAAATAAATTGAGAATTTATATAACAAATATATCAAAATAGGGTTGAAAAAAAAAAGATTCTAAAAAATTATTAAGTATAATTATTTAAATAAATTCGAGTAACTGGTATACTCTAAGAGAATGAAGTTCGAGATTTTTTTCTGAAAGAATGAAGTTCGAGATTTTTTTCTGAAAGAATGAAGTTCGAGAATTTTTCTGAAAGAATGGAGTTTGAGATTTAATCTAAGAGAATGAAGTTTGAGATTTATTCTAAGAGAATGAAGTGTGAGATTTATCCTATAAGAATGAAGTTCGAGATTTTTTTTTCTGAGAGAATGAAGTTCGAGATTTTTTCTAAGAGAATGAAATTCGAGATTTTTTCTAAAAGAATGAAGTTCGAGATTTCTTCTAAAAGAATGAAGTTCGAGATTTTTTTCTGCAAGAATAAAGTTTGACATTTATTCTAAAAGAAAGAAGTTCAAGATTTCTTCTGAAAGACAGAAGTTCGAGATCCCTTCTCAAAGAATGAAGATCCAGATTTATTAAAAGAATGAAGTTTGATTTACTAAAAGAAACAAGTTCGAGATTTCTTCTAAAAGAATGAAGTTTGAGATTTATTCTGAAAGATAAGTTCGAAGTCCCTTGTAAACGAATGAAGATCCAGATTTCCTAAAAAAAAAAAATAAGTTTGAGATTCATTAAATAAAAGAAGTTCGAGATTTATGCTGAAAAAAGAAGCTTGAGATTTCTCCTGAAAGAATGAATCTTGAGATTTATTCTAAAAAAAAAAAAGTTTGAGATTTCTTCTTAAAGAAAGAAGTTCAAGACTTCTCCTGTAAAAGAAATGAAGTTCGATATTTCTTCTAAAAGAATTTTTCTGTTCAAAATAGCCTTTTTTAAAAAAATAATCCTGCAAATATAATCTCACGCCATCGCCACTATCCAAGGTGTAAATCTCCTATAAATCCCCCTTTCTCAATCTTTCACACACATACACACACACACACAGACATACACACACACCTACCTCTAGCTAAAATCCAAATCCAATTGAACGTCTGATTAAACCCATATTTCAGATCTCGGTTTCCCCTTATCCTTTTTTTTTTCTTTTAAAAATTTCCAGCCTCATGAAGTTTCAGAAGACCCGCTAAATTGGAAATACGTCACTGGCGTATCATCTGTCATTATGTGGAAATCCCGTATCGAATCCGGAGAATGCCAATGTTTACTTTGGAACTAAGAGGTATTTTTCAGTAAAATTTCAAAACTTTTTGCCCTTAGTATGGAAATGAAAAAAAAGAAAAAAGAATTACAACTGGAAAAAGGGAAGATTTACTTTATATATTTATGGATATGCATATATATATATATATATATACACATACACGCATATATATATATATATACACACATATATATGTATATTATATATATATATATACATATATATATATATATATATACATCATCGGCCGTTACTAGTCCACTGCAGAGCCAAGAACTCAGAAATGTTCTTATACTTGCGTCTGTTTAAGGTCATACATTTGCAAAGATAATGTTCAATGGCAAACCGGGGAGACAACAAATAAGAGTTATGGTCAAACCTCTGGAGATATTAATGAATATACGTACTTAGGATAGACATTAAGTGTTTCCCCAAGACACAAGACCGAAATTAAAAGGAGGATAACCATGGGATGGAGAATTTTTAGTGACCAAAATGAGATCATGAAATGTAAAATGAGATCATGAAAATCAAAACGCCCTTTTCTCTAAAAAGAAAAGTACTTAATCAGATAGTCTCACCATATTAACTTTTGCATTAGAAACTTGGAGCCACACTAAAGCCTTGGAACATAAAATAGTTATAACTCAAAGAGCATTGGAAAGAATAATGATGGGAACAACACTAAGAGAAAGAAAAAGAGCAACATGGATACGAGAGCAAAGTAATGTACAGGAAATTCTAACATGTAAAAAGATAAATGGACATGACTGAAACATAATGAGAATGACAGATATTAGATGGACATTGAGAATAGACTGAATAGAAATCCGTACACACACACACACACACACACACACACACATATATATATATATATATATATATGACATAAAGCTACCTCTAAAAAAAGGTCCGGTTAAACATGAAATTGGAATTGCCACAAGGAATTGGAGAACTCAATACCATCGATTTAATTTTGAGTCGAGGGGCGGGGGGATGAAGGGGGATTTAAAGTAAAAGTCCCCTTCATCATTCCTGGGACATCTTTGTGGGGAAATGAAAATAGTATTTTCCACTTACTTCTTCCCCAGAGCCTGAAGGAGAAGAAATACAATATCGATTTCAACGATGAAGCTACAGTTACAGCTCGTGTAATGATTCAGTACAGCAAAGTGGGCTGTAATGATCTAGGCACGTTATTTTGTCTTTTGGATGTAGTAGATTGGTTAAGGCACCAGCTACCCAGTGAGATACTACCGCTAGTTATTGGGTTCTTTGAATGGCCAGATAGTAATACATTGGATCCCTCTTTGGTTACGGCTCTTTTTCCTTTACCTACATATACAGAATAGTCTGGTCTATTCTTTACACGTTCTCCTCTTTCCTCATACACGTGACAACACTAAGATAGCCGAGAAATTCTTCTTCACTTAGGGGGTTAACAACTGCACGGTAATTGTTCAGTGGCTACTTTTAACCTGGTAAGAGTAGAAGAGTGAGTTCTTCTAAGAGAAGGGTACTACAAAACCAAACCATTGTTCTCTGGTCTTGGGTAGTGCCATAGCCTCTGTACCAAGGTCTCCCAATGTCTTGGGTTAAAGTTCTTTTGCCTAAGGGCATACTCAGGCCCGCTATTCTGTTTCCCTATTTCCGGTTAGAGCCCTTGGGTTTATAGCGTCCTGCTTTTCCAACTAAGTTTGTAGCTTAGCTAATAATAATAATAATAATAATAATAATAATAATAATAATAATAATAATAATAAGTTAAAAATCAAGCTAGGAGAGAGATTATATTTCATAATTTCCTTCAGAGTCTAAAAGGGTTCAGTGGAATTATCTAAAAGGGCTCAGTGGAATTAGAGAAGTTAGGAGCACTTAAACTTGTAGAGTTGAAATGTCATCACTATACTTCATATATCAGAATGAGATGGAAAATAAAAATCATATGCATTATAATTAAAACGCAGGTAACCTGAGTAATCTATTTCTACCAACGCAAGGTATTATTTTCTCAGATTTTTCTATTAAAAAACGAATAAAATCCTTCGTAAAACAATATCTTTCCTCGGGTTAACACTCTTAGACTATCAACATTCACAACGCTTCCAGAAGACTAAAATCACTGTTAGATCTTTGCTCAGACAGTCCCTTGTATACTAAGCAATTAATACTTCATTAAGAACCTACAAAAGGAATAAAATAGATTTATATATAGTATCACTATTACTATTTTTTAGTATTACTAAAACTACAATTTATAATATTATTGATATTCTAATTATTTTCATCACTATAACAGCGTTTTGTTGTTGTTTTGTTTTTGTTATCATTATCATTGTGATTATTATTATTAATAATTTGAAAAGCAAAACCAAAAATTGAAAGAAGATTCTAAAAAAAAAAAAAACAGCTTCCAAAAATATCAGATATGTCAGTACCACGAAAATTACAAAGAAAAACATATTAACAACATTAATAAACAAATATAAACCAAAAGATATCGATGAATATATCCAGTTCTTGAGAAACTAAGAATGGCTATGATGCAAGGTACTACCAGGTGGTCAATTATTGCAGGAAAAAACTGTCAATACCATATTCAACTAAAAAGTCAAAATATGTAAATAACAGTATAGATTGCAACGCAATTAAAATTAGTCGTTATATATTTAAAATAAGAGAATATTACGAAATAAGTTTCTAATAAATCTTGTTCGCTCAAGGTACTAGGTTGGCCAGGGCACCAGCCATCCGTTACGATACTACGGCTAGAGAGATAGCACTACATTGGATCCCTCTCGCTGGTTACGGCTCATTTACCTTTTGCCTATACATACACCGAAGAGTCTGGCCTATTCTTTACATATTCTCCTCTGTTCCCATGCACCTGATAACACTGAGATTACTTATTACTTCTTCTTCACTCAAGGGGATAGCTACTGCCCTGCAATTGTTCAGTGTCTGCTCTCCTCTTGTTAGGGTAAAGAGACTTTCGCTATAGTTAGCAGGTCTTCTATGAGTAGGACACCCCAAAATCAAACCATTGTTCTCTACTCTTGGGTTGTGCCATAGCCTCTGCACCATGTTCCACTGTCTTGGAGTAGAATTCTCTTGCTTCAGGGTACACTCGGGCATACTCTTCTATCTTATTTTTCTTTTTCTCACTTCTTTAAAGTTTTTAGTTTATATACGTTTTTATGATGTTTCTGTTCTTAAAATATTTGAATTCAATTGTTCATTACTTCTCTATTAGTTTACTTATTTCCCTGTTTCCTTTCCTCTGAGGGCTAGTTTTTCGTGTTTGAGCCCTTGGACTTACAGCATCCTGCTTTTCCAACTATGGTTGTAGATTAGCTAATAATAATAATAATAATAATAATAATAATAATAATAACAACAACAACAATAATAATAATAATAATAATAATAATAATAATAATGATATATTTTTCTGTTCAAGATACCCTTTTTTTTCTATAACAATTTTGCAAATATAGTTTCACGCCTTGCCTTATCCAGGTTGTAAATCTACTATAAATCCCCCTTTCTCAATTTTTCATACACACACACACACACACACACACACAACCACACACACACACACACACACACACATACCTCTAAAACAAGTATCAAAATCTTGAAGAAAAATTACGTTTTATTTAGGCTGCAAAATGAGGCAATGAGAGTAGTACGATTTCTCCGAAATAAGTTATGAGTGACGTAAACAACAACAAGTGAAATAAGAAGTTGAATTCCATTTCACCATCAAAAGAGGACGAAAGAAAAAACCTACACATTTAAGAATACGAGACAACCTTATTCCTTTCCTCGCACAATTATGGGATCGAACTTGCGGCCCAACGGTTGTAAAATAAGAATGATACCATTGCAACACACGAGAGAGAGAGAGAGAGAGAGAGAGAGAGAGAGAGAGAGAGAGAGAGAGAGAGTAATAAAATGTATATGTGGAGGCAATAAAAAATAAAACAAAGATCAAAATAGTAAGATAGGAAGTAAAATCGCAAAATAATGGAGAATATGATTTTCATCAAAGGAAAAGAATAATTAAATGAGAAAAAAAATATTGGGCTAAAAAATTCACTGAGTTCCGAGACTCATGATTTAGTCACTGGCGCTAGCGGGTCTTGCTGTGATTCGATGGCACTCCAAGAAATCGCTCTCTCTCTCTCTCTCTCTCTCTCTCTCTCTCTCTCTCTCTGAATACTTTCATCTTAACTCCATTAATCTTTTATCATTATATCTTAAAATTTTCCTCCTACTCGTAACCATATGTTTTTATTTATCTGTACTTACTGTTCTCAGAATATTTTATTTTTCCTTGTTTCCTTTCCTCACTGGGAAAATTTCCCTGTTAGAGCCCCTAGGATTATAGCATCCTGTATTTCCAACTAGGGTTGTGGCTTAACAGGTAATAATAATAATAATAATAATAATAATAATAATAATAATAATAATAAAAAGGTCAGTTAGTTCTTCTACCTTAAAGAGCAAATGGGAAGAAACCTCACCCCGGTCAAAGGTTAAGGTCTTTACTGGTGAAGGGAAATATTTTAGTTCATTTCTCAGAAAATGAATTAAATTTAAAGGAGACCAATTCTTTTTCCCTTTTAAACATTGTAAGATTTGAAATTTTTTCAATATCATTTCGAGTTGTGGTTCATGTTATTTCTTCTTCAGAACGATGTCGAAATCCATCTTACATCAAACTATGATATTGTTGAACAAGCTTCTTTTCATGTTTTTCTTAAATTGCTTGTCAGTTCCACCTCCGTGGATTTAAAAAGCTGAACCGTAAAGAAATATGAAAATAAAAAAAAACTCATTTCTCTTACAGATAACTTTGTATTTTGTATTTTTCTTTTAATTTCATCCTCAGATTCAATTTCATATAAATTGGTAGAGCGCAAATTTCCCCGAAAGTTAATAACCTTTCTAAACGGGATTACGTTGACATCAATTTGAAATTTTTTAATATCTTAGTAGACTGTAATTCACATTTTCTAAAATATTTTAAACCCCTGTTTAATTAAACTTGAATTTCTCAGCGGTGTGATCTCAGCGAGAAAAACCTTCTGATAAGGAAACGTTTTGACGTAGGAAATGTGCCAAAGCCAAAGTAAGTCCCATGTCACCAACTGGCGTACAGGACATAAGTCCCAGAACATAGGCTATGTCTCAGGACATATGTAGGCCATATGTCTCAGAATATGGGCTGTATATCTGGAGATATGTAGGGCATGTCTCAGAACATTTGGAGGTTATGTCTCAGAATATATAAGCTGTCTCAGGACATACGTGGGATATATGTCTCAGAAAATAGGCTATGTCTAAGGACATATGTCTCAGAACATAGATTATGTCTAAGGACATATGTAGGACATATGGCCCAGAATATAGTCTATGACTCAGGATATATGTAAGACATATGTCTCAAAACATAGGCCATGTCTCAGGATATATGTAGGATATGTATCTCAGAACATAGGTTGTCTCAGGACATGTCTCAGAATGTATAGGCTATGTCTCAAGACATATATGTCTCGCAAAGAAACATACATATAGGCTAATACCAGTTCACTGGCATGCAAATTATGGTGGCCACCTTTCTCTCCTATATTTTCACTCCTAGCTTGGCGTTAACACCCACTCGCACCTCATGCGATGCACTGTAGGCATTACTGAAGAGTATATGCAGCGTCTGTTCGACCCCTAGCTGCTACCTCACTTTTGTTGTCTTCTATTTTATCTACGTTCCTCCTTCCTTGCTTCCACCTTGCTGCCTCATATCTATAACCAGAATCGCGATCTTGATCCAGATCACCTCCAAAATTTAATGGGATCGTCCGGTAAGTACTATCTATCTATTGTTAAAATAATTTTTTATCTTTTTATTAAAAAAGTTGAATTACATTTTTTACAATGATAATATTTCCAGTATGATTATAGTATATAATAGCATTTTGACATAAACATTAAACCATTGAAATTATAAATTAGGTGAAGATCCGGTATGAAGTTTTGACGTAATTCTAATAACAAACAAACAAATAGATGAATAAACACAGGTAGAAATATAACCTAAAGATAGGCAATTATCCATTTTAGTTCATCCACGAACAATCGACGCAAAAGAAATATAAACTAGCCGTCTTTTAAAACAATTTTATAAATTGACACCAATTTTGTGATGTCTCCGGTAACCTCGTTAGACTGTGACCACTCAGAGGATTATTGACAAGTGACCCAATTAAAGTTCAGCTCTGGTTTATAAGTCGACCTCCACAACGAAAACATTTTATTTATTGAAGAAATTCCATGAGTACGACACAGGTCTCTGGCAAGATTTAAATCGATATATTGAGGGCATAAATTTATTCCATGACTCATATTATGGTTGTTGTCCTTTTTTTCTTCTCCTATTTATAATGTTATTATCGTTGTTTTTATTGTTATCATTGTTGTGCTATTATTATTATTATCATTAATAGAAAAGTGTCAAGTGAAACTATAAAAACAAAATAGAGCTCTCTCTCTCTCTCTCTCTCTCTCTCTCTCTCTCTCTCTTAGTGAGACTATAGGTATAACTTTTATGTAGAATGGAACTAACACTACAAGATCCTGTGTCAATTCATATATATTTAGCATATTCTCCTAATACACGCGCATACAACATACACACACACTATATATATATATATATATATATAAATATATATATATATATATGATTTATATATATATATATATATATATATATACATATATATATATATATATATATATCATATATATATATATATATACATATATATATATGTTTATATACTGTATATATAATATATATACATATATATATATGTATATATATACATATATATATATATATATATATAAATGTATGAGTTTTAAATATATCTTTTAAATATCAATCAATAATCATACATGATCTGAAATAGACTTTCATCTAACAACCAAATGACGTCCTATTTTTCCCCCGAAATAACAAAAGCACAAACACGGAATCATTAGAGTCACTTTTCTATATTTTTTTCAATGACTCATCCGACTGCCATTGGATTGGTGACCTCACCTCACTCGCGGAGGCATAATTCATCGTAACTTTTCTATGCATTTTTGGCATCATTTTCAAAAGCCTTTTATAGAAACGTCAAATGCATGAAAATCATCGTTCACTCCATTACTATCCAATCGATTGCTTTCTCTCTCTTTCTCTCGCCTTTTTCTTTTTTCTCTCTCGCACATGCAGAGCGAAAACCCCTCTATCTTTTACATTTTCGCCATCAATGTAGGTCGTTGTAATTTACAAATACACACATACATCTACATATTCTTTAATATGCATATATATGTATATATGTATGTATATATATACATATATATACAGTATATATATATATATATATATATATATACAGTATATATATATATAAATATATATATATATATATATATAGTGTATGTGTATAAATATTCATATAAATATATCTACACACATACATACATATACATTATATATAGACAAATATATATATACATATATATATATATATATATATACATATATATACACGTGTATGTTGGTACGTGCGCATACTTAACTATATATAATGCACATTAATACAAATATATAAACTGTATACACTTCTATAACAAAACATATGTCGAATTACTAAACCACAAATAACATTAAAATTCTATCCCATATATCTCACAAATAACTTATACCCAGGTGGAATTATATATGATAATTCCACACCCCAGCCAGGATTCGAGCCTATGCAACACGGAGTTGGAATAGGGTGGCAAATATCATAAGCACACAGCAACCAAGAAATACAAATTGAAACCGACCTGCTACACATAACAGATTTCTACCTGACATTTGATATTATATTTCTACCTGACCTCTGACCTCTAAGTATGACTTTGGTCTTGACCTCAGTGCAATGCATCGTAAACCAATCTTCGTGGAGAGATGCATACGCCACTCAATTGCTAATGGCAAGGTACACACAAATAAATGTTTATTTGTTTTCTAAAATATATCATGTAATGTATGTGAAATGAATGAACTAGAAAATAGGAGCTAAATATACACATGATTAAACATCTTAATAATATCCATATTTTCATTACCTTTATATCCTCGGCAAGAACGAGTATAAAATACTTAAAATTTAAAATAAGTATAAATAAAATACCTAAACTTTATACAATAGTATACAGTATGTCAATATAATCTATAATGAATCCTAAAAAGTATACACTATTTCAATTATCATACGTGGGTTTACATTAATCCTGATCTACACACGTTTCCTATGATTATATATTATCAAATTAATTAGTAAATAGTATTCTAATCTTCAAACGTTTTTCAAGAGTATGCATCCTTATTGTTTCACTGGTTTCCCCCAATTTCATCTTTGTGATGATTAGCCTCCCAGCATCCAATACTTGGACTTTTAAAGGTTTAAAGGCCGCTCATGAATGGCAGGGGCAAGGGATAGTGACATTGCCCTATCAAGCAGGACTAACTATGTTTACATATGATTAGCACCCCAGCCCCCCCTCTCCACCCAAGCTAGGACCAAGGAGGGCCAGACAATGGTTGCTGATGACTGAGCAGATAGACCTATAGGCTCCTCCAAACACCTCACTCTTAGCTCACAAGGATGGTGATGTTGCAACGACCAAATAAACTAAGGAGTCTGAGCGGGACTCAAACCCCAGTTTGGCGGTCACCAGTCAGAGACTTTACCACATCGACCACCAAAACCCTTATTCTTAATCAAATCAATAATCTTAAAGCTTCATGTTCTTAATAACAAGGGACCAGCGACAGACCTGATTAAAAAAATTAAAACGAAAGTAAGAGGAAAAATCCAGTCCTTGGTAGAAAACATCCCGCAGCCTTCGAAGGAGGCAATAAGAGGATTACCTATTGGGCGAGACTAATTAGGGGATTACCCGCATGTCCCAATTAATCTCGGAGCAAGCAGCGGGGCTCGCTTTCAGAGAGAAGTTTATTATTCCTATCGAGAAGACTCTTGGGTGAAAATCTCAAGGGAGAAAGTGGGTACTG
>NC_090753.1:76507700-76527700 GCF_036898095.1 Palaemon carinicauda
CGCCAGAATTCTGCCACATGAAAATTACTCTTTGAAAAACATCTTCAAAATCAGAAAAATAGAAGCCACCTGGCAACGCCATTTGCATCCAGCATAAGATGGTTTGGGGGAAGTGGGGGGAGGGGGGGTGATCCCCTACTACCCCCTACCCTACTCTCTCCCCCTTGTGCTTAACTTACCCTAAGCCATTTTCTTAGATCTGATGACGGAGGCGTTCAGAGGGTGCCAGCGGAGTGTACATAAGTCGGCACTTGGCACTCAAGGGGGAAAAAGAAGAGTCGACGCAGATGATAATGGGGAGAGAGAGAGAGAGAGAGAGAGAGAGAGAGAGAGAGAGAGATTTCATAAAGTTGTTCACAAGCATTTCTTCTGGTACGAAGAGCATTTTACCGATGGAATTTAAGTTATTTCATAAACTTGAGATAAAAGGAAATTTTCAAAGTAATGATGTTCGCAGTAAATATTTCATTGCCATTGAAGGAGAGAATATAATACAATTAAAGTATACGTACATGCACACACAGACATATACACACACACACACACACACACATATATATATATATATATATATATTATATATATGTATATATATATATATATATATACAGTTAGCTCAAAATATCCGTAGCAAATCCACACTGGATGAGTTTTCTTAACCAATTCCCTCTTCTTCACATTTAAAGACACCTACCCCATTTTATTATGTCAGAGACTGATCATATATATACGTATGATCAGAACCCAATGATCCCTTTCTACCCATGCTAGGACTAGGGAGGGTCAGGCAATAGCTGCTGATGACTCATCAGGTAAGCCAGCAGGTTCCATTAACCCAGCATTCTATAGCTCAAAACAAGTGAGCTTACACACTCTATAAGAAACTCAGGTTTGAGCATGACTCAAACTCCCAACTCACAGATTGATAGGCAGGGATGTTTCTAATAGGCTACCATATAATATTACCTGTATAATACCTAGCAAAAGTGAGCAGAGTGCTACACCACTCAGCCATTGTATAAATTTGGCAAACTACTATTATCACATCCCTGTTGCTATTATCATCATTAAACCTTAACGATATTACCTGAAGAAAAATCAACATTGACATAACCTAGACTAAATAATTCCCAAATGAAACGAAAATGTTTAAAAACTACCAAATAGAAATATATTACAAACAATTTATGTCCTTAAATCTAATCAAAATACGATAACAGCATGTATTGCAGAACATCTTCGGACTAAAAAATATCTTTATTCAGTACAAAACTCTTAGACTTTAAAGTTTATTTTTGTAGGCCTATCGGCGTACATAAGACCCATCAAGGGAGTCCTTATCAACATTTAATCCCACCTGCACACACATACATACATTATATATATATATATATATATATATATATATATATATATATATATATATATATATATATATACATATACATATATTAGATATATATATAGATAGAGATATACATACACACATATAAATTATATATAAATTTAAATATATATATATATATATATATATATATATATTATATTATATATATATATATATATATATATATATATATATATATTATATATATATATATATATATACTGTATATATACATATATCACTGATAATTTAGTCTAATTTTATATCGAATAAACTTTTTATTTCTTGGGATACATTAATCAATTGAAAATAAATAAATCAATATATGAATCTTTTTGAACAATTATAATAACTTTGACAACATAAATAATAATAATAATAATAATAATAATAATAATAATAATAACATCAGCGCTAGAATCAGCAGTGAATTCGAAAGTCCTTGGCACTGTTACTAGGCCTACGATCGTTCTCTGGCGATAACCCTGTTTGATAAAAGGGAAAATAAGGAGGTCTGACAATGATTTTCCATTGAAGAAGTTAAGAAAAAAGACCATTAATTTTATAAGAGAACAAGTTTTTCTTTCTTCCCCGAGAGATTTATGAAAAAAAAAATGAAATGGGGAGAGTTAGGCGCACAGGGAAGAGGGATTTACGATCATAAGGAAGAGGGTGGGCTGTGATGATGGTGGGAGAGGGAGGGGAAGAGGGAGAGGGAAAGGGAGGGGGAGGGGGAGAGGGAGTTTGCAGGGAGTGGAATATATTGGAGGGCGTCCATAAGGATCGTTTTATATGCCACACGTGAAGCCACGCATCTTATGTAGGCCTAACCTGTTCCATCTTCACGTTCGGGATGCTTACAAGGAAAGAGGGGGAGATACTGCAATTTTCCCCACTTCCCTTCCCCGTCCCTCAATCTTCCTCTACACAAACATACACACACATACACAAACATATATATACACATATATATGTATATATATATATATATATGAAATATTTATTTTAATGTTATTATTCTTAAAATATTTTATTTTTCCTTGTTTCCTTTCCTCACTGGGCTATTTTCCCTGTTGGGAACCCTGGGCTTATAGCATCCTGCTTTTCCAACTAGGGTTGTAGCTTAGCATTTAATAATATATATATTATATATATATATATATATATATATGTATATATATATATTTATATATATATACACATATATATATATATATATATATATTTAAATATATATATATATATATATCATTAGCATCAGCCGTCACTGCAGAACAAAGGCCTCACACATGTACTTCAATTACCATCTGTATGGTTTTCCTGTCAGTCTACACACACACAGACACACACACATATATATATTATATATATATATATATATATATATATATATATAAATATATATATATATTTATATATATATATATATATATATATCATCAGCCGTTACTAGTCCACTTCAGAACAAAGGACTCAGACATGGCCTACCACTTGCTATCTGTTTAAGTTCTATCTATGCTAGTCCACACTCGCAAACTTTCTTAGTTCATCAATCCATCCTCTTCTCTTACTTCCCCTGTTTTTGAAATTTCTAGGTACTTATTCTGTTATCTTTCATTCTCATTATATGTCCTGCCCATGTATATTTATTTTTCTTACATATTGTTACAATACCCTCTACTTTAGTTTGCTCTCATATCTATGTTGCTCTTTTTCTGTCTCATAGTGTTATTTCCATCATTATTCTTTCTATAGCTCTTTGAGTTGTAACTAGCTTATGTTCTAATGCTTTAGTAAGGCTCCAAGTTTCTGATGCATAAGTTAAAACTAGTATGACAATCTCATTATATCCTTTTAATTTGAGAGAAAGTGGCATTTTACATTTCCTATCTCATTTTGTTAACCAAAAGCTCTCTATCCCACTCTTATCCTTTTAATTTCAGTCTCCTATCCTGAGGAAATTCTCACTATCTGCCCTAAGTTCCTATATTAATTACTAATCTTGAAGTTTGTTCATAATTTACATTGTTGTCTCTGTATTTTCATTGAACATTATCTAAGTTTTACTCATATTCATTTTCAGTTCTACATTTCAGCTTTCTCTATTCAAATCCATTATATTTTACAATTCCTCCTATGATTCTCTAAACACAACTATGTCATCTGCAAATCTTAAGTTCTTAAGGTATTCCTCATTACTGTTAATGCCTACATTTTCCCAATCTAAATTTTTAAAAACATCTTCTAAGCATGCTGTGAATAATTAAGGAGTGATGGGATCTTCCTATCTAACTCTTTTCTCAATTAGAATTTCCTCACCATCTTTATGTAGTTTTAGGATTGCTATACTTATAGTGTTCTAACATATGATTTATCTATTCTTTATCTTTGGTGGGCTTTCATTACTGCTGAGATTTTGACAGAATCAAAAGCTTTCTCATAGTCTATAAATGACATACATGATAGTTTGTCATACACAGTTGATTTTTCCATAAGCTGATTACATGGATATGGTCAGTTGTTGAATACCCAATTCTGAAGCTTGCCTGCTCTCTTGGTTGATTAAAGTCTAGCTATCTTCCTATTCAGTTTAATAAGATCTTTGTAAATATATTATATATTAAAGAGAGTAAACTTATTAGGTGTTAATTTTTCAGGTCTTTTGTGTCTCCCTTTTTGTTTTTGTGAATTAGTATAATGATAGTTTTTGCAAGCTGTAGGTATAGAGTATTCTAGCAGACATTTTGTGTACAGTTCAGCTAGTTTTACTGCTATGAAATCTCCTCCATCTACAATCAAATCAATTGTAAGAAGCTAATATAACCGAGTTTGGAATAGAAGACAATACCACATAACAGTCAGGATTAAGAAGCATATATAACATAACAGAGCTTGGAGTAAGAATCCAATTATAGAATTGGGAGTAAAAAGCCCCTATAACTTAGCAAAGATGGGCGTAACAAAATGGAGTTGGGATTAAGAATGTAGTTTAAAGGCCGCTCATGAATGGCAGAGGTAAGGGACAGTAACATTGCCCAAGTTAGCAGGACAATGCCCTAGAGACTGGCCATCTATATTAATATGATCAACGCCCAAGGCCCCTCTCCTCCCAAGCTAGGACGAGGGAGGGTTAGGCAGTGGCTACTGATGACTCAGCCGGTAGATCTATAGGCTCCCCAAATCCCCCATCCTTAGCTCACAAGGATGGTGAAGTTGCAAACACTACAATAAACTATTCAGCTTGAGTCGGACTCCAACGCCAGTCTAACAGAACGTCTGGTAGGGATGTTTCCAATAGGCCACCACAACTTGATATAACATAACTAGAGTTGGTAATAAAAAGTCTAAATAACATAGCAGAATTGGGAGTCATAAGTCCATAACTAGATATGTGTAAGAAGACCATATAGCAAGAAATAAGAAGCCCATATAACACAACAGAATTAGTAGTACGAAGTCTATATAGCATAGCAGATTGGGAGTAAGAATCCCATATAACATAGTAGAGTTGGGAGTAAGAATCCCATACAACAGCAGAATCAGGAGTAAGAATCCCATATAACATAGCAGAGTTGGGAGTAAGCATTCCATATAACATAGCAGAGTTGGGAGTAATAATCCCACATGACATAGTAGAGTTGGTAGTGAGAATCCCATATAACATACCGAGTTGGGAGTAAGAATCCCATATAACATAGCAGAGTTGGAAGTAAGAATACCACATAACAAGGCAGAGTTGGGAGTAAGAATCCAATATAACATAGCAGAGTTGGGAGTAAGAATCCCATATAACATACCAGAGTTGGGAGTAAGAATCCCATATAACATAGCAGAGTTGGGGGTAAGAATACCACATAACATAGCAGAGTTGGGAGCAAGAATCCCATATAATATACCAGAGTTGGGAGTAAGAATCCCATATAACCTAGCAGAATTGGTAGTATGAATCCCATATAACATAGCAGAGTTGGAAGTAAGAATCCCATATAACCTAGCAGAGTTGGGAGTAAGAATCTAATACAAAATAGCAAAGTTGAGTAAAGAAGGCACACAACAAAAGGCAAACGTGCATATTTTACACATGCATTATTTAACCTGCCAAGAGATAGAGGGTAAACATCCAAGTAAGCCACAGACCTTTTGTTGTTGTTTGTTCCTGTTTTCCGCAGCATCACAAGTCGTTTCTCTTCAAGCGTGGCTTCAAAGATAATATAGCACAGGAGAGGCACCAAGTATTAAAATAAAATGTTAAAGAGAAGGAGATGAGAACCACAACATGAAAGGATAAAGATCTGAAAAGAGGCTGCATATTTAAGGAGGTTTTTCTGCATCGAAGGCTTTCCAAATTAAAAATGAAGAAGACTAAAGAACGCTCTTTCTTAATTAGCCAACCAGAATCTCAAGGCATGCTTTGGTATTTCCGCCTTTAAGGTTGTGACAGCCTACTGAAAACGTCCCTGCCTGGTAACCTGCTGGACTGTGGTTCGAGGCCCGCTCAATCTCGATAGTTTCTTGAAGTGTCTGCAACCACACCATCCTTGGGGGTGCTTATAGATCTATCTGCCCAGTTATGGTTATTCTCTAAGGCTTTGTCCTATTGGGGAATTTGTCTTGTCCCTTGTTTCTGCCATTCATGAGTGACCTTTAAAATTTTTTTTGTCACTTCATAGGATATACCAACATGAAATTGGGCCCTAGGACCTCTGGTCACCCGATAAATTCTTCCTCTTATGTGTGGAAGTACAAGAACATACTTCTTATGCACCTAATTACTTCTATCTGATTAAAATTTCCCAGTGACGTCACATCAAGCATTATGGAGCATTATGTTACATACTCAATTTATGACAATTGTCTGAAAACGAATATAGTATATATCACGTTACTAAATGCTTCCATCGTTTGAGACGTAAAAGTTCTTATATATACAAATTTATTCTTAAATTCTAAATATCATACACAATTTCTTCTTGTTGCAACATATCTTTCACTCCAGTAATTTATGAATCTTCTTCTCTTTCCAGAAGCTTTAGAACAATACTCTTTGTTATCCTATCGTCTTTCAGTCTCGCCACACGACCAATCCATCTCCAAACACTACTGTCTACCTTCAACACTCCTTCATACCTCCATATTTCTCACCCTTTCATTACTAATCTAAAGTACATTACAGTATGTAAACTTTTCGTCTTGTGTATTTCAGCCTTATTTCCTCTCGGCAAGCACACTTGACTTCCATAAAGGATAGCTGGATCAACAACAATCCCTTCATACATTCCAAAAGTTCCATTGACACTCCTCTTCTCTACTTAATCTTTTGCATGTACCTTTATCCATTTTTTGGACGAACTCTGGACCTAACATTTGAGTCACCCGTATCATTTACCTCACATGTATAAAAATCAAGAGATTCTTTTTCATCTCCTTGACTTTTTACCTTCCATTTTATTCTTGCTACTTTTTCATTTTCAACTCTTTGCTTGCGCAAACACTTGTAAATTTTGCCATCAGCTTCTATAGTTTCTTTCCATTATCCAAAATCAATAATTGTTCATCTGCCAGCATCAATTATCTACCACTTTATTCCCACAACCCTATATCTTTTCCCACAACCATATTTCTTTTCCCCAAACCATATTTCTTTTCCCACAACCTTACTTCTTTCCCAAACCCTATTTATTTTCCCACACCCTTGTATCTTTTCCCATAACACTATTTCTTTTCCCACAACCCTGTATCTTTTCCCACAACTCTTTTTCTTTTCCCACAACACTATTTCTTTTCCCACAACCCTGTATCTTTTCCCACAACTCTGTATATTTTCCCACAACACTATTTATTTTCCCACACCCGTGTATCTTTTCCCACAACCCTGTATCTTTTCCCGCAACTCACCTCCCACAATTAATACCCTTGCATTGGTCCCTCGCATCCAACCATTTTCAAAGATGGTGAAAAATAACGGTGATGTAACATAGCTGTCTGTCATCCACTTCCATTTAAACCTCTCTACGTCCGACTGAAAGGTCTAACATATACTTCGCTTCCATGTTACAAACATTCAATTTTCCTCAACAAATTACTTTATGCATTATACATCTTGCTCTTCGCACTCCCCAAGAGAGATTAGTTCAGCAAACTTTCAACTGGGCTCAACAAGGCCCTAAGCGTTGGAAGACCCAGGGCTACGAGACTGAGGAGTATGAAATGCGAAGTAGATTATGAATGGAGAAGTATTGATCTAAAAACTCAAGATAGAGACGACTGACGAAATCTAACAGAGATCCTTTGCGTCAATGGGCGTAGGATGAGATTGTGAGATTGTGCGGATGCGCCTGTTAGGTGATAACTGAGAGGCGAAGTGAATGCAACTAAATTTTATTAAACAATCATTGAGTTTATTTACAGCGATGTGCGAGCAAGAACGTGATAAGATAAAAAATCTAAACCATTACAGTGTACGAGTGTGTATGAACCACTTGCGGTACAAGATGATGACAATTGTACATACAGCTTGACAACTCCATTTTTTTTTTTTTTTTTTTTTTGCGCGCGCGTACACAAAATACAGCTTTTTCCTTTTTCTGAAACTTTTCACTGAACTTTTTTCAGAGTCAAATATATTCTGTCATCAGATTCCCGTTATATCCAGGAACGCATTGCCCCTATATTTCTTGCAGTCAGATATGTCACCTTTTACACCATGCAAAGGAATACGACTATTCCTTTGCAACGTTTTCCTCATGTACCTATTGAAAGTTATACATTCTACACTCTGATCAACAAGGAAAATCAAAAAATACCATTACTTGGACGGGTGACCGCCATCGAATGCCCAACGCCATATTACACACGTTCCCCCAGCACCCAGTTAACCTTCTTATTATTACTATTATCATTACTAGCTAGGCTACAACCCTAGTTGGAAAAACACGATGCTATAAGCCCAAGGGCTCCGACAGGGAAAATAGCCCAGTGAGGAAAGGAAACAAGGAAAAATTAAATATTCTAAGAACAGTAACAACATTAAAATAAATATTTCCTATTTAAACTATAAAAACTTTAACAAAATAAGAGGAAGAGAAATAAGATAGAATAGTGTGCCCGAGTGTACCCTCAAGCAAGAGAACTCTAACCCAAGACAGTGGAAGGCCACGGTACAGAGGCTATAGTACTACCCAAGACTAGAGAACAATGGTTTAATTTTGGAGTGTCCTTCCCCTACAAGAGTTGCTTACCATAGCTAAAGTCTCCTCTACCCTTACCAAGAGGAAAGTGGCCACTGAACAATTACAGTGCAGTAGTCAACCCCTTGAGAAAAGAAGAATTGTTTGGTGATTTTGTGTTGTCAGGTGTATGAGGACAGAGGAGAATATGTAAAGAATAAACCAGACTATTCAGTGTATGTGTAGGCGAAAGGAAAATGAACCGTAATCAGAGAGAATGATCCAATGTACAGTACTGTCTGGCCAGTCAAAGGACCCATAACTCTCTAGCGGAAGTATTTCAACGGGTAATAAGATTGACATGGAGCAAACAATCTTATCCCAAATATTTGTCACATGGAAGTGGGATTCTAACACGAATTTTCATAGAATATACAGATGGACAGAGGAACTCCTAGTGCACCTCGCTTTGAAGACCCTATCACATCATTACTGAAAGGAGAGTTTCTTTGTGCAGCCTATCGAGCACTGATGCTATATTTCCCTACGCTATTTGTTTGGTTACTCGCCACACAGTAAGGATGTGACGGGGTGCACTTCTTCCGAGTGAGATGTGCCAGGAATTCCCGTGCCCATCTGCATATTGAGAGGTATTTTCATCAGAGGAAACTGTGATACACAGCGTTCTCCAAAAATGTTATTTTCACTTCAGTGATTCCTAAATCCTCGTGTCCCTCGTGCCATCTCCTCACAAAGTTCCTGCAGACCGTTCCAATTTACGAGATAAATTTGTCTACTTTTCGTAGCCTTGATACGGACAATATCTCTTTGCTCCCGGGCGAAACAGAGTAAGCTGGAATCATACTAGGCTTTTTTTTTTTCTTCCAGAAGCGAGCCGTTTCTGCCGAAAATGGGAAACCGGGAGCTTTTTGCTCGAGATATTAGCTTCCCGACTGGACGGAAAGCAGCGAGCACAAACTGCGAGCTTGACTTCGAATGTAAACAAACAAGATGGCTGCTGGAACTAAGACGTGCTCTTGCTTGGCCATCTTGAGTCCAACAAGCCTCAAAAGATAATAAAAATCAGCAAATATTGTCTCGAAGCGAATGTTGTCAACATTTCTCTTTAACAAAGCCCGTAAACTAAGAAATGTTCAGTGTAATAAATGGTGAAGAGATGTCCAGTTGACATGTGAAGAATACAAAGAATGCCGTCAATTTAATTTTGTTTTTGAAGCACAACGAAACCTCGTAGATGTTATGTCAATGGCCAAAAAAGAAATTGATAGTAAATAGGCTTTCTATTGTTATCAGGATGGCCCATTACACATGGAATCATATACTTATGTCTTTCTTTCTTTATCTATCTATCTATCTATACAGACCTACATATTCATATATGTGTATATATATATATACATATATATATATATATATATATATATATATATATATATATATATATATATAATCATAAAATTACTTTAAATAAATCATTCTTTATCTTGATGATTTGATGACAAAAAACTTAAAAATATTTCTCAATCCACATATGAATCACTCATATCTGCTACAATTTCCACCACAACATTGCTAAAAATAAATTAGATTTTATAAACTCTTTTGAAGCTCGTATAAAAACATCTTATAAAACTCCCTTCTTAATCAGATCACAACATTTTCCAGATTCCAGGAAAAATAATTGGCACTCAGAAAAGCTTTCCATAAAAGCTGTGAAAATAGGCTTAGAAGACACGTGTCAAGAATAAGCTAAAGAAATACTACGTTTCATTGACCAAATGAAAATTAAATTCACATTAACGATTACATGACTCTCATTGGATTAATATAAAAATAGATTTTTATGATAATTTAAATACAAAAAAACTAACATCAACAGTAATCCAAATAATCAAATTATCAATAAACATTATTATAATTGAACCAGAAATAAACATGAAAAATTAAATAAAATATAAACAGTGAAATAAAAATAACAATGATAAAATTAAGATAAAAAGATGATAAAGAAATTTTTTTTTCAAAAATTACATAAAAAACAGTAAAAAATACAATCAAAATAATTTCTAATTACCATCAAACATCTAAATTGTTCTCTAGAATTCTTACAATAAAAAAAATCAAATTCCTTCTAATTCCCATATAAAGTTGTAACTATAATACCACAATCATATCTAAATTTCTAGCTATTTCTGGACGTGATAAAAATATCTATGAAAATTTCATCATAAATTCACAAATGAAATCATTCCGAAGTAAAATGACCACATCTTGAAATTTCCAATTTCTCCTGAGGTCGAAATAGGATCAAGGCATAATATGAAAAATGGTTTACCATTTAAAGCAAAATAACTGAGCTGTGACGTTATCAAAATGGCACACCATCTTATTTCTCATGATATAGTTTTTTATGATATTTCTATTCTAATATCGTTAGTGTTCTTAATATATTCTATTTTAATTGAAAATTATTTCTCTTGTAGTTTATCCATTTCCACATTTCCCTTGCTCACTGGGCTACATTTCCCTGTTGGAGCCCTTGGGCTTATAGCATCCCAGTTTTCCATCTAGTGTTGTAACTTAGCTAATAATAATAATAATAATAATAATAATAATAATAATAATAATAATAATAAAAAAATAATAGTAATAATAATAATAATAATAAAAATAAAAAATAAAAATAATAATAATAATATGGTAAATAGCCAACGTGAACAGCGGATTACAAAGAGAAAGAACGTAATGTTTGTCGACGAAAAGGGAAAATAATGAGATTTAATTAACGCTTGTTTTTCTCTATTAAATAAGAGGGGAAAATAATTGAGAGAGAGAGAGAGAGAGAGAGAGAGAGAGAGAGAGAGAGAGAGAGAGAGAGAGAGAGAGAGAGAATTTTTGCCCAAGTTTAATAGTCCTATAGGCTAGATAAGGTTTTGTGAGAGAGAGAGAGAGAGAGAGAGAGAGAGAGAGAGAGAGAGTTTTTTACAGCTATTCCACCTTGAGGTTAACACTTAACGGTCCCCGCCCCTTTAAGATGAAAAGTGTCATGCATAATATGTACGATACACTTAATAGCACGATGCCACCTTTCAGGAAAAAAAGGACATATGTAATCATGAAAGACAGATCTCTCTTGTAAATAAATAGCTTATTGCAGCTGTAGGAAATGACTGGTTATTACAACCACCCAGTTATTTTTTTCCTAGTTTTATTTGACAGAGCTAATGGCCACAAAATAAATATCTAATAACCTTCTGATATTCCTGAAGTGTAAATGCATTTGCCATTGATCTAGATTCAAGTTGCGGTGGCCTGGTGGTAGCGTCCTTTGGTGATTTCCAGACTGGGGTTCAAGTTCCGCTTAAACTCATCAGTTTCTTTGGTCGCTGCAACCTCACCGTCCATGTGAGCTAAGGATGGGGGGTTTGGGGGACCCTATAGGTCTACCTGCTGAGTCATCAGCAGTCATTGCCTGGCCCTCCCTGGTCCTAGCTTGGATAGAGAGGGGGCTTGGGGGCTGATCATGTGTAATATGGTCCGTCGCTAGGGTATTGTCCTGCATGATAAGGCAATGTCAGTCACTTGCCTCTGCTATTCATGAGTGGCCTTTAAATGTTAAAATAGTTTTTTTTTTCTTTTCGCTGGATTTTTAAAAAATTTAAATGTTCCCCGTCAGTAATGATGCTTATGGTATGTGCACAATTTGCCTTAACTTATTCATAATTCAGTATCATGGTTGCCGTGGTTCTAGTTCTATGAGAATCCGAGGTGAGGGTAGCAGCTTCACTCCTAAGATTTTGCTGAGTTAGAGTCTGAGTTTTTTTTAGCTGATAGGAGAGAAGGGTGAAAGATGAGTGAGGGTAGTTAGCTAGATGATCATTGTGGGGAGTAGTTTGTAAAGTCTTTAAGTATTAGCAAGAGTAAATTAAACTGTGGTTTAGCCACAATTTTATGTATGCAAAAAGGCACATTTTTCTTGCTTGAGTAACGTATACATGTATTATGTAAATATGATATACTATTTATACACACAAACGTCGACAAACATACAGTATGTACAAACACACACACACACACACACGCATATATATATATATATATATATATATATATATATATATACAGTATATATATATACATATAGGCCTACATTATATATATATACAGTATATATATATATATATATATATATATATATATATATATATATATATATATATATACATATAGGCCTACATTATATATATATATATATATATATATATATATATATATATATATATATATAGGTATATATATACATATACATATATATATATATATATATATATATAGGCCTACATTATATATCTCTCTATATATATAGGCCTACATATATATATATATATATATATATATATATATATTTATATATAGTGTATAAGACTGTACATATATATATATATACATATATATATATATATATATATATATATATATATATATATATATATATATATACATATGTATAAATATATATATGTATATATAATATATATATGTATATATAAATATATATAATATATATATATATATATATATATGATATATATATATATATATATATATATATATATATATATATATATATATATATATATATATATACTATAATGTGTGTTATATGAATGCTTTTGAGTGTATACTCAAATCCTTTAAGGCTTATTCTTTAAGCCTAACATATTGTCATTTCAATCGGTTTTCCCACGAGACTTAAACAGGGACCTTCCCATTCCTGGTAAGACACAACACAGCGGTGCTCGTTTTAACCCCCCCCCCCTCCCCCCCTCCAGCTCCCGAACGTGTCTCACCCAAGCCACGCCTGGGTTGGCCGTGACAGTTTCCTCATTCTCGTAAAACGCTCATAATGGATTACTGGCGATATCTTCTTTGTGATGTATTATACCCCGTGTTGTTGATTTCATGATCTTGATTATTAGCATTTTATGGATTTATTATATACTAGTGTACGCGACCCATCAATAATGATTGTTAAATATTTACATAGATATGCATACACATGCACCACCTCTCACCAAGGCATGCCTACTATCTCTCTCCCCTGCCGGGATGGGGAGGGGAGCCTGACCGCAATAATATATATATATATATATATATATATATATATATATATATATATATATATATATATAAATATATATATATACACATATATATATATACATACATAGGTCCTAATCCTTGTATGAAAAATATGTAGAAGTATGTGTTTTATACAGTGAGATTAATGACCTTTTTAAGAGTACTATGACTTTCATAAATTGTGGTGCGCAATCAATGAACTCTTATAGGTCACGTGTCCTAATCACTGAACTCTGTTATAGGTCACGTGTCCAAAGTTCGATACGTGTTGTAAACCTATTGGTGACAGTATAATTCCATCACAGTGGAGATTTCCACAAAATCTAACAATTCAGCATATTGACAGAGCAACATTGCATTTACTTGCTGAGGGGTAAGCAGTACCTCTCGAGCGATCATAAGAACAAGTAGGTACTCGTCCGAAGAGTATCGGGCTGTGTGAAGTGTACTCACGAACATTTATATGATAATGTTCCTATGTCTCTTTATCCGTTGACATGGGACACACATTTAACCCGACACTTACTCTTTGTTATATATAAGGGATCTGGCATAATGATTCTTCTCCAATCTCTATGATCTCCTGTAAACAAAATAGCTCATAAATAAAGAATTTTCCGTTTGGCTTTGATGGCTACAAGACATTACACTTTCTGGAATGACTTCTATTTCACAATTTGTAAAAGTTGAATATCGTAATCCAATATCAAATCTGCCTTCGTTACGCGTGGTCAATTCTCTATTTCCAAAATGCTTTCCATTTCTCTATTTCAAAATGCTTTTTATTTTCTCCATTTCAAAATGCTTTTCATTTCTCTATTTCAAAATGCTTTCAATTTCTCTATTTCAAAATGCTTTCCATTTTTCTATTTCAAAATGCTTTTCATTTCTCTATTTCAAAATGCTTTTCATTTCTCTATTTCAAAATGCTTTTCATTTCTCTATTTTAGGGTTTGGTTTGAAATGAATATATATGAATTTGTCTAGTTCAATCTAATCCGGTAATAGGAAAATCATCATATTCTACTCACTTGTCAGAGTAAGAAAAAGCCTAAACATCTTTTTCAATGGTTAAAAAAAATCAATTTAGCGTTGATTACATAAATAACATGAATAAATGTAAAAAATTCAATATTGAAAAATGCTTCAAAAGCAAATTTTTCTTATTTCTTAAAATGGCACCCTCCAAAAAAAAATAAATAAAAATCAATAAGGAAAAATCCTATTCAAATCAACTCCAACTATTAAAAAACTGAGCCTCTCGTCATGAACGGTCATTTTAAATAAAAAAAAAATAACTTTCCTCAACTTTGTTATGAGTGATGAAAAGAAGAAGAAAAGATAGTTAAGTTTGTTTTCATCTCCAGATGGGGAACAAAATCCTCTGCTGTCATAAGGCCATACTTGAGAGAGAGAGAGAGAGAGAGAGAGAGAGAGAGAGAGAGAGAGAGAGAGAGAGAGAGAGAGAGAGAGAGAGAAAGTTACAAGGATTTTGGATGTCTCAAGGACTTTTTAGTCCATCCGCGGAGACTCCATTTGCTCTTGGGTAGAGCGATTCACTTAAGCATTTAGAGAGTTCTTACGATCTTGTTTTACTTAATCTTGAACTCGTTTACCGTGTTAATGTTTACTAAATCCACTCGAAGTCTATTCCATGTATTTGCTATTTTGTATGTAAAGAAATTGCCACATTGAGTGGTGTTGTATCTTTTCAATTTCAGAGAGAGAGAGAGAGAGAGAGAGAGAGAGAGAGAGAGAGAGAATGTAAGTTTCAATTCCCGTAACAAACACCTATCGTCGATATCATTAATCATCATCAATAACTATAAATACATTCCACTCAGACAATTATAACCTTAAAAGAGAAACAGATAAACCGTATTAACAATCTGAACCCGACCTCCCACTCCACAAAAAAACCGAGAGAAAACTGAACAGAAGATGACTTCAACATCAATTTATAAAGCCAGCTGTAAAGCCTATACTCCCATACCCCGTCCCCACTCTTTCTCTCCCTCCCTCCCACCAAGGTACGCATTTTATACTAATGGATTGGTCCTGGATTAAACCATTTGGATAATGCCTTTCCGAAGATCTCCTGCTGAATTATTCACTTTGATATGACAGAGGAGGTTCGGCGAACGCAATGACTGTTCTCACTACGACGGCTCGTTGAGGACCTATATTATAGGCCTTATATTCAATATATTTGTGATATATATATATATATATATATATATATATATATATATATATATATATTAGGCCTATAATTTAGTTCCTCAACGAGTCGTCGTAGTGAGAACAGTCATTGCGTTCGCCGAACCTCCTCCGTCATATCAAAGTGAATAATTCAGCAGGAGATCTTCGGAAAGGCATTATCCAAATGGTTTAATCCAGGACCAATCCATTAGTATAAAATGCGTACCTTGGAGGGAGGGGGAGAGAGAGAGAGTGGGGACGGGGTAAGGGAGTATAGGCTTTACAGCTGGCTTTATAATATATATTGATGTTGAAGTCATCTTCTATTCAATTTTCTCTGGGTTTTTTTTTTGAGGAGTGGGAGGTCGGGTTCAGATTGTTAATACGCTATATCTATTTCTCTTTTAAGGTTACATCTGTCTGAGTGGAATGTATTTATAGTTATTGATGATGATTAATGATATCGAAGATAGGTGTGGTACGGGAACTGAAACTAACATCTCTCTCTCTCTCTCTCTCTCTCTCTCTCTCTCTCTCTCTCTCTCTCTCTCTGATACAAACTGGAATTGAAAAGATACAACACCACTCAATGTGGCAATTTCTTTACATACAAAATAGCAAATACATGGAATAGACTTCCAGCAGATGTAGAAAATAGTAACATGGTAAATGAGTTCAAGATTAAGTAAAACAAGATCATAAGAACTCTGTAAATGCTTAAAGTGAATCGCTCTACCTAAGAGAAAATGGAGTCTCCTCGGATGGACTAAAGTCTTTGACATATCCAAAATCCTTGTAATTCTCTCTCTCTCTCTCTCTCTCTCTCTCTCTCTCTCTCTCTCTCTCTCTCTCTCTCTCTCTCTCTCTCTAAAGTATGGCCTTATGACAGCAGAGG
Source organism: Palaemon carinicauda (assembly GCF_036898095.1). Taxonomy (NCBI): domain Eukaryota; kingdom Metazoa; phylum Arthropoda; class Malacostraca; order Decapoda; family Palaemonidae; genus Palaemon; species Palaemon carinicauda. The sequence continues at coordinate 76,524,514 of NC_090753.1, forward strand.
ATTTTGTTCCCCATCTGGAGATGAAAACGAACATAACTATTTTCTTTTTCTTTTCATCACTGATATCAAAGTTCTATTTCTTTTTTCTTTAAAATGAACATTCACGACGAGAGACTCAGTATTTTAACAGTTGAAGTTGATTTGAATATGATTTTTCCTTATTGATGTTTTCACTTTTTTGGGCAATTTAAGAAAAACCTGTTTTTTTAAAGTATTTTTCAAATAATTTTTTTCATATTTATTCATGTTATTTATGTAATCAACGCTAAATTGAATTTTTTTTTAACCATTGAAAAAGATGTTTAGGCTTTTTCTTATTATGACAAGCGAGTATAATATGTTGATTTACCTATTCTCCGATTAGATTGAATTAGACAAATTTATATATTCATTTCAAACCAAACCCTAAAATTGAAGCATCTTGAGATAGAGAAATGGAAAGCATCTTGAAATAGAGGAATGAAAAGCATTTTGAAATAGAGAAATGGAAAGCATTTTGGAATAGAAAAATGACTACGAGTATCGAAAGCAGATTGGATATTGGATTACAATATTCAACTTTGACAAATTGTGAAATAGAATTGATTACAGAGAGTGAAATGTCTTGTAGCCATCAAAAGCCAAACGGAAAATTCTTTATTTATGAGCTATTTTGTTTACAGGAGATCATAGAGATTGGAGAAGAATCATTATGCCAGATCCCTTATATATAACAAAGAGTAAGTGTCAGGCTAAATGTGTGTCCCATGTCAACGGATAATGAGACATCGGAACATTATTATATAAATATATCTACATATTTTTCATACCAGGATTAGGACCTGTGTGTGTATATATATATATATATATATATATATATATATATATATATATATATATATATATATATATATATATATAATGAAAATCAAGCTATATATCAGGTGAGCGATATGGGTGATACTGCATGGACATGTGTCGTGGTATGCCAGTGGAACAATATCCAACAGATTTTGTAGATTTGAGAACAAAGCCCTCGGAAGAATATTGGGAGTTCAATGGCAGGACAGGATTAGAAATGAAACTATAAGAGAGATTACTCGAGTGTCATATGTGGATGAGATCATGGTAAGGGGTAGATGGAGATGGTTTGGGGATGCTCTTCCCACTTCCCAAGAGAGATTATTTCACCAAACTATCAATTGGGCTTCACAAGGCACTAGAAGAGTTGGAAGAACCAGGCCTACATAGCTGAGGACGATGAAGCAGATGAATGGATAGGTATTGAATGAAAAGCTCAAGATAGAGACGACTGGCGAAATCTAACCGAGGACCTTTGCGTCAATAGGCGTAGGAGGCGATGATGATGATGAGATTTATATACATATATATATATATATATATATATATATATATATATACATATATATATATGTATATATATGTGTATGTGTGTGTGTATATATATATATATATATATATATATATATATATATATATATATATATATATATATATATATATATATATACCGAGAGTGAGAGTAACTTCATCATGTTTGTAATACGTAAATCTTGTTAATTTTATCTTTTTTTTTTGTACACGTTGCCTGAAACATTGATGCTAAAATATTGAATTTTCAAGTAATTATATTGCTTATCGGTACAGAGTTGTCTTTTCAAGTTTTCCTTGAAAAGATAACAAGATAAAACAGTTTCAGTAACTGTAAAGTAATTTTAGTAACTGAAGTGAGTAAGGGAATTAAATACATAATAAAAAATCTTATTTTGACTCTTGAATAATTATTTAGATTGAAATTAAATGCCGATTGTCCAAAATATTAATCGATGAATTCTCACTTGAAGGTTTTGAAAAGATATAGGATAAAATGTCTTATAAGGAAATCCTGTTGGTGAAATTTCAACGTATAAATCAAATTTAAAAATATAAGAGAAATCAGGGTCTTGAAATGTATATTTTATTTATACACCGTTTTTGCAAAGTCAAAAACTAACTTATCGAAATGTTGAAGGCGTGCTCAAGTTGATTACTTAAATCTGTAAGTCTTGAAGTAACTTCGCAAATTAAATGTTCCCCAAGATTGATGAAAGTGATTTGAAGATGAAAGAACTTTCCATGTTCAAATTCGGGTTATTATCCCACGAAACTTATTTGTCCTTTTTTGGCAAACTTGCTATTAAGGGGAGCATCTCCCTGGGCTGAAATCCTGAAGCCTTTAAATGTTTAAGGGCCGTTCATGAATGACAGAGGCAGGGGACAGTGACATTATCCCATCAAGCAGGACAATGTCCTAGCGACTGACCGTATATACATATGATCAGCCCCCAAACCCCCTCTCCACCCAAGCTAGAACCATGGAGAGGGCCAGGCAATGGCTGCTGATGACTCAGTAGATAGACCTATAGGCTCACCCAAACACCCCATCCTTAGCTCACAAGGATGGTGGGGTTGTAATGTTCAAAGGAACTAAAGAGTTTGCGTGGGACTCGAATCCCAGTTTTGTGTTCACCAGTCAGAGACATTACCGTATCAAGGGTTTTTATTGAAAGTATTTCTCTCCGAGGAATAACTTTTAAGACTTTTATGCTTAGGATGCAAATGGTTAAGGGAAGATGACAACAACAATTGTGAACATGTTGATCTTGAGGGAGATGGGGAGGCGAAACATCATTCTTTAAAGTCGTGATGTTTTAGGGGAGGCTGGATTGATTGACAAATTGATTTACTTAATAATGGCGTTGCAAAGGGCACATGTCACGCGTCATGACTGAGATGGTATTGGCACGTGTTGAGGATGGATGGGGAGGAGGGAGTGAGGAGGGGTTGGGAGGAACCCTATAGCGGGGGTGGGGGGACATCGAGAGGGTGGCAGAGACGCAAGATAAGGTGAAGGATGATAGGGAGAGAAGAGGTTTGGTGGAAGAGAATGCCTTTGATAGAAGACATTGGAGAAGGCGCATCCGGCAACCGACCCCTTAATGTAGCCATAACAATGGGAAAGGTGTTGGAAAGGGTAGAATTATAGACGCCGAGAGGCTGGAGGGAGCAGAGTTTGAGGAAAGGAAACTTTCCTCTCTTATGAAGACTTTTGGAGGGACACCGGTTAGTAAGAGAGACTTAGACTTGTCTTGTGACGGACAACTTACAGAAGCAGCTGGTGATTTTTTTTTCTTGGAAAGAGGGAACA
>NC_090753.1:76530200-76535200 GCF_036898095.1 Palaemon carinicauda
TATATATTCAAACAATTCATTTCCTTCTACGATATTTTGCAGGAGATTATTCCCGTCTGGGAAATTCTCTCATCTTTCTTCTTCTGCAGGAATACTTTTGCCCAAATCTGGGAATCAAAGGAAATTAATCCTTAGTTCTCCCAAACATGGTTTTGTATTAGAAGTTATCAGCTACTAAAAGTCGCCGCAGAGATTCCGGGTGAAATAAGCCCCACCCCCTGATGACGTCATAGCCAATCAAGTTGTCTCCCACGTTTGATATCTATTAGGGGAGAAAACGTGATCTGCTATAACGTCATCAAGGGGTGGGGCTTAATTTACCCGAAAGCTCTGTAGCGACTTTAGTAGCTAATAACTTCTAATACACAACCATCTTAACAGACTTTAAATCCAATTTTAAATCCTTATTACACATTCAAGAAATATTAATCAAACTGCCTTTCCTTCATGCATGTCGAAGAAAGTCCAAAATTGCAATTTCTTCTCGCATTTGCTCATTAATTCTTCCGTTTCTGTGGCATTGTTTACGCGGTGCATTTGAGATCCACAACCACTAACTTTTAAGCCATCATTGCAACTTGAGAGAAATCTCATTTCAGAGTTGATTGTCTTTCTCTTGCTGGGTTTCCTTTGATATTTCCCTTTCATAATTCATTCTTTACTTTTTCATTTCCTTCGTCATTCATTCTGTACTTCTTTATTTCCTTGGTAATTCATTCTTTACTTCTTTATTTCATTCATAATTCATTCTTTACGTCTTTACTTTCTTCTGCGAAGTCGACTTTAACTAGGGTAGTAATTTTGCTAGTAGTAGTACTAATAGTAATAATAGTAATAACACACAATAAAGGTTGCTATTATTATTATTATTATTATTATTATTATTATTGAAACGGGAGAGTCTTTGCAATATAAGTCGTCTCTGTGAGTGCATGGTGCTGCTGAGATTAGACGGATGCATTTTAAAGAAAGACAAAAACTGCTTTGGCAGATAAAATGAACCACGGTATTATTCAACCACCTGGAAAATTATAGAGAGAGAGAGAGAGAGAGAGAGAGAGAGAGAGAGAGAGAGAGAGAGAGAGAGAGAGATTCCCTCTTAATGTTGTATTATTTCTTTTGAAGATCTTTGGATAACGAACAATGAAGGACTCGAGATGACATAGGAAAGACACAATTTCTTGTTAAACAAAGAGACGATTCGACTAAGACTTTGAATAGATAAAGAATATTTATCTATTTCAATGCTTGGGAATTTCTTCATCAAATCAATACAATTCCATGGTTATGGTGGCTTATGTGGTAACATCCCTGACTGGAGTTCGAGTCACTCTCAAACTACTTAGTTTCGTTGGTCGCTGAAACCTCACCATCCTTGTGAGCTAAGGATTGGTGGTTTGGGGGAGCCTATAGGTCTACATTCTGTGTTATCAGCGGCCATTTTCTTGTCCTACATGGTCCTAGCTTGGGTGGAGAAAGGGCATGAGAGCGGTCATATGTACATATGGTCAGTCTCTAGGGCATTCTCCTTCTTGCTAGGACAACGTCACTGAGCCTTGCCTCTGCCATTCATAAGCGGCCTTTAACCCAATTCGACTTCCCTTCTTGATACTCTCCGTCATTTGGTTTTGAAATCGATAAAACCAAAGGGAAATGTTGTTTGGTTTCTTAATGCTCCGCGTTGTTTTGTTCTTGAAATCCCGAAAACCACTTGGGAGAGTTAGGGAGCCTAGGGCGCATTAGCCCCCATTCATTCTTCTTTATTTACATTCCATTTGCAAACATCCTTTGTTCTTGTGTTGTCCTGAGGGAAGTGGCAGAGGTGAGCGACAGGAGTGCGCTTGGATTTCTTTTTTTTTCTTTATTTGCGTGATTGAAGGTGCGGGTTTTCAAGTCTTAGATGAATATATGCAATGGGAAATTGTGTATATGTATTCATGTTGACACACATATGTATATATATATATCATATATATATATATATATATATATATATATATATATATATATATATATATATATATATTTATATATATATATATATATATATATATATATATATATATATATAATGTATGTCTGTGTGTTTGTATATACTGTATGTATAAAAGGTAATTGATAATTTTGATTAGTATTTGGGAGCTTTATAGGCCGAATTTGTATTTCATTCCGACTTTATAAAGGTACATTTAATATTTTTCTCAAAAAACAAAACATCCAACTTGAAGAAAACCATATGTAGGCCTACTATACTTAATTGAAATACTGGAAAACTCTTAAGCAAACAGAACCCAACCAACACAATGCTGCCTCTGCAGTTTCTAACCAACCTCTTATTCATCGTTCATTTTTACCGATACAAACAGGGGCTAAAACCCCCTCTTTATTTCCTTGCCTTTATTCCCTTAAAAGTAGCCTGTCATTTGAACGTTGTTATGATTTATAGATATTTTACATTGCAAATATTGTTTGAAAGGTTTTTAATAATGCCAGCACATTTACAAACATTTTATTCGCTTTATAAGGTTGCCATTAAGTTATGCCAGGTTTTTGGATATATTTTAAGGTTGCAATTAAGTTATGCCAGGACTTGTGGATATTTTTTCAAGATTGTAATTAAGTTATGCCAGGTTTTTGGAGATTTTCTAAGGTTACAATCAAGTTATACCAGGAGTTTTGGAGATTTTTTAAGGTTGCAATCAATTTATGCCAGGATTTTTGGAGATTTTTTAAGGTTACAATTAAGTTATGCCAGGATCTGAGAAATTTTTAAAGATTGCAATTCAGTTATGCCACAATTTTTGGAGAAAGGTTTTTAAAATGTTACATTTTTTTTTAAATATACTTTATTCAAATGAATAACTTGCTAGTATTATCAAGATTGTGTTTCATATTGTTCTAGGATTTATACATTTTTCCTATATTCTAATTCAACAATTATTGTTAGATTATACCAGGATACTTCATTCTTTATTTACAATATAACAGATTTTTGAAGATTGATTTGAATCTAGAATGACATACAGACAAACAGACAGACGATCGCATCCTCCAAAGTGGAAAACAAGTTCCTTGGTTGAAAAAAGTGACTAACTCAAGTACATCAGGGCTGGAGAGAGGACACCGTTAGCTGTAAAACATCTGGTGAGGAAGAGATACGCCTCTTTTACTGAGAGAGAGAGAGAGAGAGAGAGAGAGAGAGAGAGAGAGAGAGAGAGAGAGAGAGAGGAGGGGATATCGATCTAATATATAAGCAGAAAAGGCAATACAGTGTAGGAAAGATAGCAGGGAAGGAATCATAGAAAAATTGAAAAGCCCCTTGAAGGAATTGGTAGATAGGGATAGGCAGTGAGGTACGAGAGTTGGATAGTACGGTTCGAGAGAATCCCTTCATGTTGAATAGATAAGAATAAAAAGAAAAGAACTTTAAAACGTACACCATAATAGAAGACATACGGAGAGAGAGAGAGAGAGAGAGAGAGAGAGAGAGAGAGAGAGAGAGAGAGAGAGAGAGAGAGAGAGAGAGAGAGAGAGAGAGCAATCCCAGTGAAAGAAGAGCTTGGCATATATGAAACAGGTAGGAAGGGGAACCTCAGAATAAAGAAGAAATGTAGGAAATTGGAGTGAAAAGGGAGAAGACCAAATATATAGCGAAAGAGAAGGAACTGGAAAGTCCAGAAACTGCATGGAATACAAATGGAAGATTACAGAGGGAACCCCTGTGATAGAGAGAGAGAGAGAGAGAGAGAGAGAGAGAGAGAGAGAGAGAGAGAGAGAGAGAGAGAGAGAGATGTATTTTGTGAGGATAAAAGATTTTCCCCTTTGCTTATACGTTTACTTTTCAGCCCTTGTAAATCCGTGTATTGACAAGCTCTTGTAAATAGCCTGTAAATACAACAAACAACAATAGATTTTTTGGCCTATGGAGGGAGATGGCACTACATTAACCCCTCTAATTCACTGCAAGTATTTTCACATATGGATGGTAGCATCGTGTCAAGCTTTCCCCTTTTAAAAAGGTTAAAGATGTCTAATTTCAGTTCCAGTTTCATCTGAATAGATGCTCACCGGAACGTCAACCGGACAAGCCCAACCACCCACTGTGGTGCCTATGCATAACAGTAAACTGCTTAAACTCACGGTCCCGGGCTAGGATCGATCTGCTGCCATCCAAATTCTAGGCAAGCACCTTACCACTACATGATTTATTTCTTATGGGTATAAATATCTTATATCCCTTCATCTTCGCCATGGATTCGAACCCAAGCCTGACAGATATCAAGAATCTGACTTGTATCTGCAGTGTGCACGTGCGTGCGTGCAACTTGATGCTTAACTTCTTCGTAAATCAAAGAGAATATGTTGCAAGTGTGAAACTTAGACATTTTTTTATAACCAGTTCACAAAGGAGACCAGACTCTGGCAACCTTCAAGAAATTCGATTAATGAAACTTGTATTTTTCAACATTTTTTTTCCTTCTTTACAACAGCATCTCGTTAGCCTAGCACCTCTTCCTCCTCCTCCTCCTCCTCCTCTTCGCTTCCCTAGGATAGTAGGCGAAGGGAGAGGGACAGAAAAGAAAAAAAAGGACACGTGAAAAAAATTCCTTTTCATTTGGTAGTGAAACAGCAACGTTTTGCAAAGGCCTTTGAAGGGATGTTTGTATGACTCGCAACCTGATTAAAAACGTTTTGAACATTTGCTAGACTGCTGCTGCCAACTTTATGGACCGGCTCTGTTCTAATTGATGCCAGTATTTATATAATGTTCTAATTGATAAAACGAATTAACACCTGATATTCCGGCGGATCAAAGGCGAAATTATGTAAATACTTTTATTTGCTGCAATTCGATGTCAATAATTGATTATTTCTGATGAGTTTATTTATTTTTTTTTTTTTTTATCTTCGTCGTCTAAATCGTTTGAAGGAGATGGAATCATCTGATAGTAAATAGGTTATGATTGTGGAACATGCTGGATGATGATTTATTGAGATAT
>NC_090753.1:76537700-76542700 GCF_036898095.1 Palaemon carinicauda
TGAAATCATGGTGAGGGGTAAATGGAGATTGCTCTTCCCACTCCTCAAAAGAGATTAGTTCACCAAACCTTTAACTTGCCTGCAAAGGCACTGGAAGAATTGGAACACCCAGGCTTATAATGGCTGAGGAATATGAAGCGCGATGTAGGAGATTATGAATGAAGAAGTATTGAATTAAAAGCTCAACATAGAAATCACTGGCGAAATCTAACTGGGGCCCTTTGCATCAATAGGCGTAGGAGTAGACGATGATGATATTCAAATATTCTAACAACAAGCAAGAAAAAGAAATAGACGTGGACAGGGCATATAATAAAAATGAGATAATAGATGGGGAAAAAGAATAAGAGATTGGGTCCCGAGAGACAGCAAAAGAAACAAGGGAAGGAAGAGAAGACGATCGATTGACAAACTAAGAAAGTTTGCGGGTGTCTACTGGCACAGAAAGACCATAGACAGACACAAGGGGAAAGACATGTCTGAGGGCTTTGTTCTGCGGTGGACTAGTAACGCTGATGATGATTATGATGATGATGATGATATATATATATATATATATATATATATATATATATAGCAACACTATACATTATTTCACGCGTCTAAACAAACCCAATTCATATACATATTCCTCTTCCACGCCGATAAAGAAGGAACATACGGGAGCATTTCGCAGCAAACTCGTCGTAAAAGATAGCGAGTATTGGCGAGGAAGAGTGGCCCTTGGGAAACAGCAGATGGAAGACGATGAAATTGAGGCGCCAAGTGTCCATTCAATAACTTCACAACTCGGCCTTTACGACGAGCTCAGGACTGGACAGACCTTCAACTGGTGCACGAAGCATTCTAGCAGTCTGTATCTGTTCCTAGGAGGATTAGTCGAGTTTTAAAGGCAAGGATGATTATAATAATAACAACAACCATTAGAGGGGCACTCAGTAGAGCGAAGACCTCCGCAACGGCAGCCTATTTCTCGACCTTTTGTTAGCTCTTGATCTTAACATGTATTAATTGGCGTGGATTTTCATACACTCAAATATGAACTAAGTTTGAAGTCTCCGTGACAACGATGTCCAAACTTATGGCTGATTACGTGAATTGGACATTTTGCTTGACCGTGACCTTCACCTTTGATCTTGACCTTCCAAAATTTCATAATTTCCAGCTTTTTTTTACACAATAGTTAATCCCTGCAAGTTGCATTACTCTACGATTAAAATTGTGACCAGGAAGCTTTTCACATACAAACAACCAAACAAACAAACAGGGGCGAAAATAACCTCCTTCCAACTTCGTTGACGGAGGTAATAACATTGCCATTATGTTCAATTATCAAAAACGTGGTTTTATGAACAAGGAAATGCTAACTGGTGACATGGATTTAGACCTATGATGCCATTCAGCGCCCTAGTGCACCTAAGGTATAAACCCCAGAATAATACTATGAGTTAAAAGTTAGAAGAGGGTGGACAGCAAGATGGAAGAAGGAAGTGTACTACACGTGTATCATACACGCTCGTACCCAGTAATGGTATTTTTTTTTTTCTTTTTGTATATTGGCATTATCGCTCTCCCCTCGCAGTGATAGCCGGTTCATTTCTGTATGTGGTTGTATCAATCTCTGAATTTTTGTGACCTTCTTTCACTGAAACTGTTATTATAAAAGCTCGGTGTCTGTTGAAATAGAGTTAGTTGCATTCATGAGAGTCTCTCAGTTACAAGAGCAGCTATGAGCTCATGGAATGCCAAACCGAGCCTTAATTAATGCATACAGTGCTTCGTGTGAGGTGCACTGAAGGCACTATCCACCTAAGGCCTAAGGGGACATGCAACTTGAAATCTTGGTGAGATAAAATCCTCCTGTGAATTTGATCATGACAAGAATCTTGGTCCCCTCAATGCCGTGGTGAGGGAGGAGGAGACGGAGACAAAGGGGGAAGGGGGAGGGAAAGGGGGGAGGGGGAGGGAAAGGGGGGAGGGGGAGGGAAAGGGGGGAGGGGGGCGGACGTTCTGGGTCACAGCACTCTTATACCATGGACGTCCTTTTATGATTTATGATTGACGGAATTTGAGACATATTGCAAGGAACTGGGGGAAAGAAGGCCCTCCACAACTAGAAAAACTTATCTAGAATACGTTCGAGTTACTATTGGCGTTTTTTTTTTTTTTTTTTTGTGAATTTACGACGCATAATGGTAAAATCATACAATGAGTTTCCTTTGTGAAAAGCAAATGCGCACATACTCGGTTTTGCTTGTACATGCATTTCGTAAAATATATATGTATACTGTATATCTTTATATACACCTGTTGAAAATTAAAATGTATTCCAAATAATGCAAATCGAAATTAATCCTTAATATTCGATGAATCCGGGTAAATAACAAAAAGGAAAACTACAATAGCACTTTGAGTGCAGACCTCCATCACGGCAGCTTATTTCTGGAAACCAACTTGCCTTTCCCCAAATCAATATAAAACCGTGGGCGTATTTGAAATCTGTGTGGCAACCTAAATCTATCATAATATCAAATTTCTCAAACCAAAATAAACAATATTTCCACCCAATAAATTATAAGAAAGCTTACTCCTGTCCCAACAAAGTACATTCACCCAAAAATATATTCTATTTTTTAACTAAAAAAAAAAAGAAAAAAAAAAAAAAACATGAAAAATCTATCCAAATAGACATTTACGACCAATGAGCTCTTGCCCTTACATGGGAGTCCAGTGACCCCGTACATTCGTGTATGGAATTCCCTTCGAAAGTTAGTAACAGTTCCCAAATAGAGCGACCCATTGTCAGACATTACAGCTTCCATAAATAATTCCTGTTGTGCCAAACTGCTCAATTTTCGACGGGTAAATTTTACGTGCGATAAAACCCCTGCTGTAATGCAATAATTAGATCAGAGTACGTTTTAGGGAAAGGCTACCAATATGTTAGGGAGTATAACACATACATTAATTTAAAAGTTCACGCAACACGGACGCACACACTCTATATATAAGTATATATATATATATATATATATATATATATATATATATATATATATATATATATATATATATGGTGTGTGTGTGTGTGTCTATATATGTATGTGCATACATATATTTACACACACGTGTATATATATATATATATATATATATATATATATATATATATACTGTATATATATAAATATATATATATATATATATATATATATATATGTATATATATATGGATATATATGTATATATATAAATATATGTATAATATATATACATTATATAAATATATGCACACACAATGTTTGTATGTATATTTGTTTGTCTATACGGGTACATTAACATTAAATTACTATTCCTATCACCGGTAAAATTCCAGTAAGCTTCAACACAAAAAGAAAATATAAATAAGATAGCCACATCAAGAAAAAAAACAGCAGAGTAAACATGGAGTTAACAATTATATGAATAAATCAAACAGAATATAAAAGTCGAAAATCCCACTTGAATCCAAGAGCATCAACGCAATAAGACAGAGAAAATAGCACGAACTAATTCTATCGGCACAGCGACAAAATGCAACAATGTAACATCCCAGTATAAATCGTACATTTGAAAAGGGTGATATAAGGTAATGTTATTAACCAGTGCCAAAATAGCTAAATTATAACTAGAAGAACACTCAGTAGAGCACAGACTTCCATCGCGGCAGCTTATTTCTTGACCTTGACCTTTGACCTACACATGTATTAATTTGCGTGGATTTTCATACACTCAAATATGAACCAAGTATAAAGTCTGTGTGATAGCGATGTCCAAACTTATAGCTGATTACGTGAATTTGACATTTTGCTTGACCGTGACTTTTGACGTGGACCTTCAACATTTAATCGTTTCCAGGTTTTTACATAGCAGTTAATCCATGCAAGTTTCATTAATCTACGATTAAAATTCTGGGTAGGAAGCTGATCACAAACAAACAAACACACACACACACACAAACGGGGTAAAACATAACCTCCTTCCAATTTCATTGATGGAGGTAATCACAGTTCCTTTTTTTAATTAAACGATGTACTACGTGACAATTACAATATACATTTAAAATACGGACCCCAGCAATTTATACACCAATGTAGCATTGAAGTTTTTGAACAATGGCTTGGAGCTTGTTCAATTAATGTCATTACTAATATAGATATTGGAAGCTTATCGCGCAATGCATAGTCTTTTAGAAGTATCATAAAGTCTTATTCGATTTGGAAAATAGGAAATTTTGGTCATCAAGATAACACAAAGTGTTCTCCATTATACTGATTCATAAAGTCTTTATGGATGGATGTTGTGTATGGGTACTCAAAAACACACACACAAACACATACATACACACACAAACATATATATATATATACACATATATAATATATATATAAATATATATATATATATATATATATATATATATATATATATATATATATATTTATATATATATATATATATATATATATATATATATATATATATATTTATATATATATTATATATATAAATATATATATACATATCTATTATACACACACACACACACACACATATATATATATATATATATATATATATATATATATACATACATACACCATTGATTAACTAATTAGTGAATATAAGCATCGGTAAACCTGGTCAGTACTTGGATGGGTGACCACCGAGAAAAAAAAGCACCGTTGGCAAGTTATCACTTTGAATACCTGGGATGTTGGACGTTGGCCTAGCAATCTCACCCCTTAAATACCGGAAGAAACTGGTTTTTTACGCAGGTTAAATTAAGGATGGATATGAAATGACTTGGAAAATAATATGGAATGGAAGAAATATTGAAGATTAATAGGTAGTTTACACCTGGATTCAGGTCAGTGGAGGAGAAGCTATTCAGAATCCATGGCTTATGGCATTTAAATGTTAATTTGGCTTCGATTAACCCTTTGAGTGTCATTGATTGT
>NC_090753.1:76547700-76562700 GCF_036898095.1 Palaemon carinicauda
ACTGTTAATCCAGTAATGTTACATTAAACGATTGAAATTGAGGCCAAAAAGCTGTTCACAAACAAACACACAAACGGGCGAAAACATAACCTCCTTCCAACATTGTTGGCAGAGGTAACAATTTAAAAAGTACCATCAACGAGCCATTCGACATCCATCTGAGCACGTTGCATCACATACCATAATCTCTCAGCATCCATGGGGCCTTTTTCAGTTCCAAGACTTCATTTAATTCATTTTGAAAAGGCCTTCTCAGAACACAAAATCTCACCAACTTTTACTCTTCTTCATCTGAATTGCAATAATAAGACGAAGTGCCATAGCCTATGTACCATGGTCTTCCACTGTCTTGGGTTAAGGTTCTCTTGCTTGAGGGTACACTCGGCACACCCTTCTACCTTGTTTCTCATCCTCTTGCTATTTTCATGTGTTCATAGTTTATATAGGAAAATCTATTTCAACGTTATTATTGTTCTTAAACTTCTCTTGTAGTTTTTACTTATTTTCTTTCCTTACTGCAGGGCTTAGAGCATCCTGCTTTTCCAGCTAGGGTTGTAGGTTTGCAAGTAATAATTTATAATAATAATAATAATAATAATAATAATAATAATAATAATAATAAAAATGGAACTTTGTGGGAATTTTTTGCACATAGGACTCATCTTCGCTTCATCAGTAGGAATATGAATCGGGTAATGCCCCTTCACTTTGTTCTCTTTTTGAGTCACTTAATGTTAGCGTAAAATGCTTATCCTTAATAGACATTTTATGTATATATATATATATATATATATATATATATATATATATATATATATATATATATATATATATATATATGAAATAACCCCAGACAAAAACAAAGGTTAAATCCCTCCATACATTTCAAATGATTGCACAGCACCAACATATTACTATTTTCACAGCTATTACTACTTCTCCGATCTCTTCCAAGACCCCATTGTTCTGGCAAAACGTCACGTCGTCCTGAGGGTTTGTACAATACAAGGAAACGTTTGAAACGTTCGAAGGTCCGACCAGGACAAACATATACGTGACGACCCTGTTCATCTAAACTCCTGACGTTTCCAGATAGTTGCATTGTAACTTCATCATCATAATCGTCATCATTCACATATATAGCCAGTTCCAGCTTCGCATACTTACCTTCCGGCTGCCAGAATGCAAGAGCCCATAGATTGCAATGTTGCAATCCATTCTAAAACAAACAAAAAGAGTAAATGCTTGTAAATGTCTAAAGAATTGTTATTTAAGCATATGGATTCTACACGTTAATATATATATATATATATATATATATATATATATATATATATATATATATATATATATAAACATATATATATATATATATATATATATATATATATATATATATATATATATATATATACCCAAATGTCGCATCAGATTCCGTGAACTTTGGCTGTCACATCTCAAGAGAAATGTTTTCACTACCGAAAAATGTGGGTTGTGTTCGTGAAATATAATGCTGTGCAATTCTCGAGAGCTCTCACTGCAAATCCGTGTTTATCCCTGGAATCAAATTCACATTTGCTGAACAAGACGAGTTTAATATTCATTCGAAATGAAAGCGGGTTTTGACATACGATCGTCTAAAACGTGTTGTTTATGTCAAGTATTTGTGTAAACAAAGGATTTAGATGGAATTCTTTGCATTACAAAAAAAAAAAAAAAAAAAAAAAAAAAAGTGCTACGACGATAATCAAAATATATCAAATACCACAAAACAAATGACTCTAGACTTAGAACTTTGCCGTAGCCACTTCCGTTGACTTCTCTTGTTACGACTAGAGGAGAATTCACACGAAGACTTGTGGTATACTTAATATGTAAAAACATGACGTCACATGTGCTATGATTTACGCCACCGAATATACATTCTATCTCATATCTCTTTTTTCAGAATGGAAATCAGACGAAACTTCATTTCATACCTAAAAGTACTTTCACATTTTACAGATAGGAAACATCAAGTTAAACATGAATAAATATAAATAAATACTTTGGCACGATAAAATCGACGACCAAACTCTGCAGAAGTCCAGATTTTCTGGCACAAAATTTTCGTTGCTTAATTTTGGGGACATACATATTTTAGGGAACCTTTTATGAGAAGTGGAAAATACTAATAATAATAATAATAAGAAGAAGAAGAAGAAGAAGAAGAAGAAGAAGAAGAAGAAGAAGAAGAAGAAGAAGAAGAAGAAGAAGAAGAAGAAGGTAATTTCCAGCAACGTCGAAATAATACCAATCAAATCCTAAAATGAAATTGGCCAAGACTCCCTTGGGATTATAAAAATCACACCATCATCGGGAAATGAAAATCATTTCATTATTGGATTATGAAAATCACATCATGGTCGGGAAATGTAAGTCACATCACGACCGGGAAATAAAAAAACACATCAAGAATAAATATCTCAATAAATCATCATCCATCATGTTTCACAATCATAACCTATTTACTATCAGATGAGTCCATCTCCTTCAAACAATTTACCCGACGAAGAAGAAGAAAAAAAAAAAAATAAACTCATCAGAAATAATCAATTAATGACATCGAATTGCACATATAAAAGTATTTACATAATTTCGCCTTTGATCCGCCGGAATATCAGGTGTTAATTCGTTTTATCAATTAGGACATTATATAAATACTGGCGTCAATTAGAACAGAGCCGGTCCATAAAGTTGGCAGCAGCAGTCTAGCAAATGTTCAAAACGTTTTTAATCAGGTTGCGAGTCATACAAACATCCCTTCAAAGGCCTTTGCAAAACGCTGCTGTTTCACTACCAAATGAAAAGGAATTTTTTTCACGTGTCCTTTTTTTTTTCTGTCCCTCTCCCTTCGCCGGTTTGAAGGAATAGGCAGCGCTCTATCCCTCCCCTTATATCCGTGGGAAGCGAGGAGGAGGAGGAGGAGGAGGAGGACGGAAAAGGGGGGGGGGGGTTTGCTTAGCTAACGAGATGCTGTTGTAAAGGGAAATAAAATGTTAAAAAATACAAGTTTCATTAATCGAATTTCTAGAAGGTTGCCAGAGTCTGCTCTCCTTTGTGAACTGGTTATAAAAAGAATGTCTAACAAGTTTCACACTTGCAACATATTCTCTTTGATTTACGAAAAAGTTAAGCATCAAGTTGCACGCACGCACGTGCACAATGCACATACAAGTCAGATTCATGATATCTGTCAGGCTCGGGTTCGAATCCATGGCGAAGATAAAGGGTTATAAGATATCTATACACAAGAAATAAATCATGTAGTGGCAAGGTGTTTGCCTAGCATTTGGATGGCAGCAGATAGATCCCATCCCGGGGCCTGAGTTTAAGCTGTTTACTGGGGAAGACACTGTTATGCATAGGCACCACAGTGGGTGGGTTGCGCTTGCCCGGCTGACGTCCTGGTGAGCATCCATTCTGATAAAACTGGAACGGAAATCAGACACTTTTAACCATCATAAGAGGGTGAAGCCTGACACGAAGCTACCATTCATATGTGAAAATACTTGCAGTGAATTAGAGGGGTTAATGTAGTGCCATCCCATTTCAGAGGCCAAAAGATCTATTGTTGTGTGTTGTATTTACAGGCTATTTACAAGAACTTGTAAATGCACGGATTTACAGGGGCTGAAAAGTAAACGTGTAAGCAAAGGGGAATATCTTTTATCCTCAGAAAATACATCTCTCTCTCTCTCTCTCTCTCTCTCTCTCTCTCTCTCTCTCTCTCTTTATCACAGGGGTTCCCTCTGTAATCATCCATTTGTATTCCATGCAGTGTCTGGACTTTCCAGTTCCTTCTCTTTCGCCATATATTTGGTCTTCTCCCTTTTCACTCCAATTTCCTACATTTCTTCTTTATTCTGAGGTTTCCCTTCCTACCTGTTTCATAAATGCCATCCTCCTCTTTCGCTGGGATTGCTCTCTCTCTCTCTCTCTCTCTCTCTCTCTCTCTCTCTCTCTCCCTCTCTCTCTCTCTCTCTCTCTCTCCGTAAGTCTTCTATTATGTTGTATGTTTTAAATTTCTTTTCTTTTTACTCTTACCTATTCAACACAAAGGGATTCTCTCAAACGTTCTATCCAACCCTCGTACCTCACTGCCTATCCCTATCTACCAATTCCTCTAAGGGCCTTTTCAATTTTTCTATGCTTCCTTCCCTGCTATCTTTCCTACACTGTATTCCCTTTTCTACTTATATATTAGGTCGAAATCCCCTGCTCTCTCTCTCTCTCTCTCTCTCTCTCTCTCTCTCTCTCTCTCTCTCCAGTAAAAGAGGCGTATCTCTTCCCCGCCAGATGTTTTACAGCTAACGGTGTCCTCTCTCCAGCCCCGATGTAATTGAGTTAGTCACTTTTTTTCAACCAAGGAACTTGTTTTCCACTCTGGACGATGCGATCGTCTGTCTGTTTGTCTGTATGCCATACACGATTAAAATCAATCTTCAAAAATCTGTTATATTATCAATTAAGAATTCAGTATCCTGGTATAATCTAACAATAATTGTTGAAAGAATATAGAGAAAAAGTATAAATCCTAGCACAATATGAAACACAATCTTGATAATATTAGCAAGTGATTCGTTTGAACAAAGTATATTTGAAAAAAAAAAATGTAACATTTTCAAAATCTTTCTCCAAAAATCATGTCATGACTTAATGGCAACCTTAAAAAAATCTAAAAATACTGGTATAACTTGATTGCAACCTTAAAAAATCTCCAATCATCCAGGCATACCTTGATTGCAACCTTAAAAAATCTCCAATCATCCAGGCATACCTTGATTGCAACCTTAAAAAATCTCCAAAATCCTGGCATAACCTAATTACAACCTTTAAAAATTTCTACAAATCCTGGCATAAATTGATTGCAACCTTAAAATATCTCCAAACATCCTGGCATAACTTTATTGCCACCTTAAAAAATTTCCAAAACTCCTGGTATAACTTAATTACAATCTTAAAAATCTATCTCCATAAATCATGGCATATTTGCAACCTTATAAAGGTTTGTATAAGTGCTGGCTTTATCAAAATCCTTTGTTTGCAATGTAAAATATCTATAAATAGTAACAGCATCCAATATGGACAATTTTAAAAAAGAAAAAAACCAAAAAGGAAAAGGGATTTTCAGCTCCTGTTTGTATCGATCCAAATGAACAATGAATAAGAGGTTGGTTAGAAACTGCAGAGGCAGCATCGTGTTTCTTGGGTGTAGCATTTCTATCAAATTTATTAGGCCAACATACGATTTTCTTTAAATGGGATGTTTGGGGCTTTTGAGAATGTATGTATGTATGTAAATGCATACATATATATATGTATGTATATATATATATATATATATGTGTGTGTGTGTGTGTGTCTGTGTGTGTGAGTAAGCATAAATATACACAAATTTCCATTGCATATACTCATCTAAAACTTGAAAACCCGCACCTTCAATAACGCAAATAAAGAAAAAAAAAAATCCAAACGCACTCCTGTCGCTCACCTCTGCCACTTCCCTCAGGACAACACAAGAACAAAGGATGTTTGCAAATGGAATGTAAATAAAGAAGAATGAATGGGGGCTAATGCGCCCCTAGGCTCCCTAACTCTCCCAAGTGGTTTTCGGGATTTCAAGAACAAAACAACGCGGGGCATTAAGAAACCAAACAACATTTCCCTTTGGTTTTATCGATTTGAGAACCAAATGACGGAGAGTATCAAGAAGGGAAGTCGAATTGGGTTAAAGGCCGCTCATGAATGGCAGACGCAAGGCATAGTGGACGTTGTCTTAGCAAGCAGGACAATGCCCTGGAGACTGATCATATATAAAGCCCCTTCTACACTCAAGCTAGGACCAGGGAGGGCAAAACAATGGGTGCTGATGACACAGCAATTATACCTTCAGGATCCCCCAAACCACGAATCCTTAGCTCACAAGGATGGTGAGGTTTCAGCGACCAAAGGAACTAACGAGTTTGAGCGGGATTCGAGCCCAAGTCAGGGATGTTACCACTTAGGCCACTACAACCAGGGAATTGTATTGAATCGATGAAAAATTCACAAACATTGAAATAATAGATAGATATTCCTGATCTATTCAGATTCTTAGTCGAATCGCTCATTTATTTAACAAGAAATTGTGTCTTTCCTATGTCATCTCGAGTCCTTCATTGTTCGTTATCCAAAGATCTTCAAAAGAAACGATACAACATTAGGAGGGAATATCTCTCTCTCTCTCTCTCTCTCTCTCCTCTCTCTCTCTCTCTCTCTCTCTCTCTCTCTCTCTCTCTCATTTTCCAGGTGGCTGAATAATACCGTGGTTCATTTTATCTGCCAAAGCAATTTTTGTCTTTCTTTAAAATGCACCCGTCTAACCCTCTGCAGCACCATGCACTTACACAGACGACTTATATTGCAAAGACTATCCAGTTTTAATAATAATAATAATAATAATAATAATAATAATAATAATAATAATAGTAATAATCATAATAATAGATAATAATCATAATAATAATAATAATGATAATCTTTATTGTTTGTTACTATTAATACAGTACTACTATTAGCCGAACTACAACCCTGGTTAAACAAAATCTACTTCGCAGAAGGAAGTAAAGATGTAAAGAATGAATTATGAAGGAAATAAAAAAGTAAAGAATGAATTGTGAATAAAAAAAAGTACGGAATGAATTATGAAGGAGATAAAGAAGTACAGAGTGAATTACAAAGGAAATGAAGAAGTACAGAATGAATGACGAAGGAAATAAAGAAGTAAAGAATGAATTATGAAGGAAATAAAGAAGTAAAGAATGAATTATGAAATAATAAAGAAGTACAGAATAAATTATGAAGGAAATAAAGCAGTAGAAAATGAATTGTGAATAAATAAAGAACAACAAAATGAATTTTTGAAGGTAATTAAAGAAGTAAAGAATGAATGACGAAGGAAATGAAGAAGTAGAGAATGAATTATGAAAGGGAAATATCAAAGGAAAACCCAGCAAGAGAAAGACAATCAACTCTGAAATGAGATTTCTCTCAAGTTGCAATGATGGCTTAAAAGTTAGTGGTTGTGGATCTCAAATGCACCGCGTAAACAATGCCACAGAAACGGAAGAATTAATGAGCAAATGCGAAGCAATTGCAATTTTAGACGTTCTTCGACATGCATGAAGGAAAGGCAGTTTGATTAATATTTCTTGGAGGTGTAATAAGGACTTAAAATTGGATTTAAAGTTTGTTAAGATGGTTGTGTATTAGAAGTTATCAGCTACTAAAGTCGCTACAGAGATTTCGGGCGAATTAAGCCCCACCCCTTGATCACGTTATTGCAAATCCCCGTTTTCTCCCTTTAAAAATATCAACGTGGTAGACAACTTGATTGGTTATGACGTCATCAGGGGGGTGGGGCTTATTTCACCCGGAATCATTCGGGTGACTATAAGAGAAGAGCAATGTTTGGGAGAACTAAGGATTAATATCCTTCGATTCCTAAATTGGGCAAAAATATTCCTGCAGAAGAAAAATGATGAGAGAATTTCCCAGACGGGAAATAATCTCCTGCAAAATATCGTGGGAGGAAATGAATTGGTTGAATATATAAGGGAAATTTAGGTTGCTGGGTTGTACATCAGCGGAAACAATAAAGCCTATGCTTGAAATTAGAAAGATTGAAACGCAGGATAACAAAGGAATGAAATTTGGAGCGTAAAAGATAAAACTGTTGTTTAAACAGGCATCCTTCTTTCATGTTTTATATATATATATATATATATATATATATATATATATATATATATATATATATATATATATATATACATATATATACATATATATATACACATATACATATATAAATATATATATATTATATATATATGTATATATATATATTATATATATATATATATATTCCTCAATTAGGGATTGATACCGTATGTAAAGAAGTAAACCAAATAATAGACTTTAAACCAACAGAGAGAAAACAGCTACCATCGTAATATCAAAACAAAAGTGGGAGGGTTAAAAGAATGAGAGTGAATCAAAAACTATTTCCTAAAAGTGTGGTATAAGACAGCAGGAGAGAATTGAGAATTCGTTCAGTGGAAGGTTTCTTTAAGGAATTTTATAGTGTTTTACACATGTCTAAGCCCTTTGTCCTGCACTGGACTAGAAACGGCCGCATTTGTTGTTGTTGCTGTATTTGTTTTAATTTAAGGGCCCCCTTTTTCTAAATGATATATCTATAAGAAATATTGAAATCCAGTCTATTTTAATTTACAAACATTCTCTCAATGAATTTTTTTTTTTCGGATATATTTCATTGAAGGTGTTAACCCTGATCTCAACCTTGTCTTTACCAGGGGTTAGGGTCAACACTTTTTTGGGAAGGGGGGGGGGGTTGCTCCCCTTCGGCAAACACCTCTCCTCAATCCCCATAGCTGAAACCCATAGGAAGGGATGCCTTCGACCCCCTTTTTTCCTATTTCCTTTTATCCTCCTCCAGGGAGAGAGACTCGATCGAACAGACTCCTATTTGAATAGAAATTGGATACTCAAAATATTAGACTTGAATGGCTGAACTGATTTATCGCTTCCTTTTTCTTTTCTCGCGTCTGGCTGGAGTTTTAGAAGGATTCGCTTAATGGAACTTTTAATTAATTACCTGATTATATAAATTAAAATATATGAAGTTGGCCTGGAGGCCAATCAGCGCTGAAATTGCACCATGAAGTAAAAGTCACCGTCTAATTAATATCTGCTAGTGTACGTGACCTATCAAAAATGACGACTAAATATTTAGATAGATATGCGCGCAAATGCGCGCGCACACAGATTCAACAAAAACACATCAAGAATAAATATCTCAATAAGTCATCATCCATCCAGCATGTTCCACAATCATAACCTATTTACTATCAGATGAGTCCATCTCCTTCAAACGATTTACCCAAAGAAGAAAAAAATAAAATAAACTCATCAGAAATAATCAATTAATGACATCGAATTGCAGCAAATAAAAGTATTTACATAATTTCGCCTTTGATCCGCCGGAATATCAGGTGTTAATTCGTTTTATCAATTAGGACATTAACATAAATACTGGCGTCAATTAGAACAGAGCCGGTCCATAAAGTTGGCAGAAGCAGTCTAGCAAACGTTTTTAATCAGGTTGCGAGTCATACAAACCTCCCTTCAAAGGCCTTTGCAAAACGCTGCTGTTTCACTACCAAATGAAAAGGAATTTTTTTTCACGTGTCCTTTTTTTTTCTTTTCTGTCCCTCTCCCTTCGCCGGTTTGAAGGAATAGGCAGCGCATCTATCCCTTCCCTACTATCCTAGGGAAACGAGGAGGAGGAGGAGGAGGAGGAGGAGGAGGAAGAGGGAGGAGAAGGAGGAGGAGGAGGAGGAGGAAGGGGAGGAGAAGGAGGAGGAGGAGGAGGAGGAGGAGGGGGAGGACGGGGGAGGGGGGAGGAGGAGGAGGAGGTCCTTGGCTAACGAGATGCTGTTGTAAAGAAGGAAAAAAAAATGTTAAAAATACAAGTTTCATTAATCGAATTTCTTGAAGGTTGCCAGAGTCAGCTCTCCTTTGTGAACTGGTTATAAAAAAAAAGTTTCACTCTAGCAACATATTCTCTTTGATTTACGAAGAAGTTAAGCATCAACTTGCACGCACGCACGCACGTACACACTGCATATACAAGTCAGATTCTTGATATCTGTCAGGCTCGGGTTCGAATCCATGGCGAAGATGAAGGGATATAAGATATTTATACACATAAGAAATAAATCTTGTAGTGGTAAGGTGTTTGCCTAGCATTTGGATGGCAGCAGATCGATCCCATCCCGGGACCGTGAGTTTAACTGTTTACTGGGGAAGCCACTGCTGTGCTTAGGCACCACAGTGGGTGGGTTAGGCCTGCCCAGCCGACGTTCCGGTGAGCATCTATTCTGATGAAACTGGAACGGAAATCAGACGCCTTTAACGTTTTTAAGAGGGTGAAGCCTGGCACGAAGCTACCATCCATATGTGAAAATACTCGCAGTGAATTAGAGGGGTTAATTAGTGCCATCCCCCCTCCATAGGCCAAAAGACCTATTGGTGTGTGCTTTATTTACAAGCGATTTACAGCGGATGAAAAGTAAACGTGTAAGCAAAGGGGAACATCTTTTATCCTCAGAAAATACATCTCTCTCTCTCTCTCTCTCTCTCTCTCTCTCTCTCTCTCTCTCTCTCTCTCTCTCTTTATCACAGGGGTTCCCTCTGTAATCATCCATTTGTATTCCATGCAGTTTCTGGACTTTCCAGTTCCTTCTCTTTCGCCATATATTTGGTCTTCTCCCTTTTCACTCCAATTTCCTACATTTCTTCTTTATTCCGAGGTTTCCCTTCCTACCTGTCTCATATATGCCAAGCTCTTCTTTCCCTGAGATTGTTCTCTCTCTCTCTCTCTCTCTCTCTCTCTCTCTCTCTCTCTCTCTCTCTCTCTCTCTCTCTCTCTCTCTCTCTCTCCGTATGTCTTCTATTATGGTGTACATTTTAAAGTTCTTTTCTTTTTATTCTTATCTATTCAACATGAAGGGATTCTCTCTAACGTACTATCCAACCCTCGTACCTCACTGCCTATCCCTATCTACCAATACCCCCAAGGGCCTTTTAAATTTTTCTATGATTCCTTCCCCCATATCATTCCTACACTGTATTGCCTTTTCTACTTATAAATTAAGTCGAAATCCCCCCCCCTCTCTCTCTCTCTCTCTCTCTCTCTCTCTCTCTCTCTCTCTCTCCTCTCTCCTCTCCAGTAATAGAGGCGTATCTCTTCCCCGCCAGATGTTTTACAGCTAACGGTGTCCTCTCTCCAGCCCTGATGTAATTGAGTTAGTCACTTTTTTTTCAACCAAGGAACTTGTTTTCCACTTTGGAGGATGCCATCGTCTGTCAGTTTGTCTGTATGCCATACACGATTCAAATCAATCTTCAAAAATCTGTTATATTGTCAATAAAGAATGAAGTATCCTGGTATAATCTAACAATAATTGTTTAATTAGAATATAGGAAAAATGTATAAATCCTAGCACAATATGAAACACAATCTTGATAATACTAGCAAGTGATTCGTTTGAACAAGGTATATTTGAAAAAAAAAATAATATTTTAAAAAATCTTTTCTCCAAAAATCATGTCATGACTTAATTGCAACCTTAAAAAATTTCTCAGATCCTGGCCCAACTTAATTGCAACCTTAAAAATATCAAAAAAAACCTGTCATAACTTAATTGCAACCTTAGAAAATCTTCAAAATCGTGGCATAACTTGATTGCAACCTTAAAAAATCTCCACAAATCCTGGGCATAACTTAATTGTAACCTTCAAAAATTTCTACAAATCCTGGCATAACTTGATTGCAAACCTTACAAAACCTCCACAAATCCCGGCATAACTAAATTGAAACCTTAAAAAAACCTAAAGAAATCCTGGCATAACATACTTGCAACCTTACAAAATCTCCACAAATCCTGGCATAACTTAATTGCAACATTAAAAAATCACCACAAATCATGGCATTACTTAATTGCAACCTTATAAAGCGAATAAATTGTTTATAAAAGTGCTGGCATTATCAAAAACCTTTCAAACAATATCTGCAATGTAAAATATCTATAAATCATAACAGTGTTGAAAAAAACTTCTTTCAAGGGAATAAAGGCAAGGAAAAAAAAGAGGGAGTTTTAGCCCCTGTTTGTATCGGTAAAACCGAACGATGAATAAGAGGTTAGATAGAAACTGGAGAGGCAGCATTGTGTTGATTGGGTTAGGTTTGTTTAAGAGTTTTCCAGTATTTCAATTAAGTATAGTAGGCCTACATATGATTGTTTTTAAGTAGGATTTTTTTTTTTTTGAGAAAAATATTAAATGTACCTTTATAAAGTCGGAATAAAATACAAATTAAAACTATAAAGCTCCCAAATACTAATCGAAATTATCAGTTCGCTTCTATACATATATACAAACACAGACATACATTATATATATAGACACACACACACACATATATATATATATATATATATATGTGTGTGTGTGTGTGTGCGCGTATGTGTGTATGCATAAATATACAAAAAATCCCATTGCATATATTCATCTAATACTTGAAAAACACACACCTTCAATCACGCAAATAAAGAAAAAAAAAAGAAATCCAAGCGCACTCCTGTCGCTCACCTCTGCCACTTCCCTCAGGACAACACAAGAACAAAGGATGTTTGCAAATGGAATGTAAATAAAGAAGAATGAATGGGGGCTAATGCGCCCTAGGCTCCCTAACTCTCCCAAGTGGTTTTCGGGATTTCAAGAACAAAACAACGCGGGGCATTAAGAAACCAAACAACATTTCCCTTTGGTTTTATCGATTTGAGAACCAAATGACGGAGAGTATCAAGAAGGGAAGTCGAATTGGGTTAAACGCCACTCATGAATGGCAGAGGCAAGGCTCAGTGACGTTGTCCTAGCATGCAGGACAATGTCCTAGAGACTGACCATATGTACATATGACAGCTCTCATACCCCTTCTCCACCCAAGCTAGGACAAGGAAGGGCCAGGCAATGACTGGTGATGACAAAGCAAGTAGACCTTTAGGCTCCCCCAAACCACCAATCCTTAGCTCACAAGGATAGTAAGGTTTCACCGAGCAAAGGAACTAAAGAGTTTTAGCGGGACTCGAACCCCAGTCAGGGATGTTACCACATAAGCCACCATAACCATGGAATTGTATTGATTTGATGAAGAAATTCTCAAACGCTGAAATAATAGATAAATATTCTTGATCTATTCAAATTCTTAGTCGAATCGTCTCTTTGTTTCACAAGAAATTGTGTCTT
Organism: Palaemon carinicauda; assembly: GCF_036898095.1. Taxonomy (NCBI): domain Eukaryota; kingdom Metazoa; phylum Arthropoda; class Malacostraca; order Decapoda; family Palaemonidae; genus Palaemon; species Palaemon carinicauda. Next base: position 76,560,616 of record NC_090753.1, read on the forward strand.
TCCTATGTCATCTCGAGTCCTTTATTGTTCGTTATCCAAGGATCTTCAAAAGAAACGATGCAACATTAGGAGGGAATCTCCTCTCTCTCTCTCTCTCTCTCTCTCTCTCTCTCTCTCTCTCTCTCTCTCTCATTTTCCAGGTGGTTGAATAATACCGTGGTTCATTTTATCTGCCAAAGCAATTTTTGTCTTTCTTTAAAATGCACCCGTCAACCATGCACTTACAGGGACGACTTATATTGCAAAGACTCTCCCGTTTTAATAATAATAATAATTAATAATAATAATAATAATAATATAATAATAATAATAACTACCTTTATTGTTGTGTGACTACTATTATTACTATTAGTACTACTACTAGCAAAATTACTACCCTAGTTAAAGTTTACTTCCCAGAAGAAAGTAAAGACGTAAAGAATGAATTATGAATGAAATAAAGAAGCAAAGAATGAATTATGAAGGAAATAAAGAAGTACAGAATAAATTATGAAGGAAATAAAGCATTAGAAAATGAATTGTGAATAAATAAAGAAGATCAAAATGAATTTTTGACGGTAATAAAGAAGTACAGAATGAATTACAAAGGAAATAAAGAAGTGAAGAATGAATTATCAAAGGGAAATATCAAAGGAAACCCAGCAAGAGAAAGACAATCAACTCTGAAATGAGATTTCTCTCAAGTTGCAATGATGGCTTAAAAGTTAGTGGTGTGGATCTCAAATGCACCGCGTAAACAATGCCATAGAAACGGAAGAATTAATGAGCAAATGCGAAGCAATTGCAATTTTGGACGTTCTTCGACATGCATGATGGAAAGGCAGTTTGATTAATATTTCTTGGAGGTGTAATAAGGATTTAAAATAGGATTTAAAGTCTGTTAAGATGGTTGTGTATTAGAAGTTATCAGCTACTAAAGTCGCTACAGAGATTTCGGGCGAATTAAGACCCACCCCTTGATCACGTTATTGCAAATCCCGTTTTCTCCCTTTAAAAATATCAAACGTGGGAGACAACTTGATTGGTTATGACGTCATCAGGGGGTGGGGCTTATTTCGCCCGGAATCATTCCGGCGACTATAAGAGAAGAGCAATGTTTGGGAGAACTAAGGATTAATATCCTCCGATTCCTAAATTTGGGCAAAAATATTCCTGCAGAAGAAAAATGATGAGAGAATTTCCAATGTAGCATTGAAGTTTTTGAACAAAGGCTTGGAGCTTGTTCTATTAATGCCATTACCAATATAGATATCGGAAGCCTCTCGCGCAATGCATAGTCTTTTAGCATCATCAAAATGTCTTATTCTATTTCATAATGTCTTATTCTATTTGGAAAACAGGAAATTTTGGTCATCAAGTATTCTCCGTTATATTGTTTTATAAAATCTTTATGGATGGATGCATTGTATGGGTACTCAAAAATACACACACAAATACACATACATACACACACAAACATATAATATATATACAGTATATATATATATATATATATATATATATTATATATATATATATATATATCTATATATATATTTATATACATATATATTATATACACACACATATATATATTATATATATACACACATATATAATAAATATATATATATAAATATATATATATATATATATATATATATATATATATATAGAAATAAATTTCTACCTCATACCTGGGATCGAACGCTAGCCCCTTCTAATGAAAGGCCAGGTCGAAACCAACCATGTCACGAGAGCTCATAAAAAGAAATGGAACCCTGAACCGCTACCAGCTGTCCGAGGATTTTCCTGGCGAGACATCAGTCTCTTACCAGCGAGTTTTACCCAATTCCCCGGGGCCACCACGTGACAGCGTTCGATCCCAGGTATGAGGTAGAAATTTATTTCTATTTGAACACAATGTTGTGTTGATATTAATCCATATTGACTCATTAGGGGTAATTTGAATGAATTACTACCAATTGTGTCACGTGGTGGCCCGGGGAATTGGGTAAAACTCGCTGGTAAGAGACTGATGTCTCGCCAGGAAAATCCTCGGACAGCTGGTAGCGGTTCAGGTTCCAATTCTTTTTATGAGCTCTC
>NC_090753.1:76567700-76577700 GCF_036898095.1 Palaemon carinicauda
TAGACTTTGGCTCTGAACTTATATTAATAGCACATAGGTGAAGAATATCTTCTTCATGTACAACCATTTCCATTATGGCATTTATGGAACAAAAACTACAGGGTCACTCAGTAGGGCGCAGACCTCCACCGCAGCAACTTATTTCTCGACCTTGACCTTTGACCTTAACAAGTATTAATTGCCGTTGATTTTCATACAATCAAATATGACATAAGTTTGAAGTCTCTGTGACAACGATGTCAAAACTTATGGTTGATTACGTGAATTGGACATTTTGCTTGACTGTGACCTTGACCTACCAAAATTTAATCATTTCCAGCATTTTACATAACTGTTGATCCAGTAATATAACTCTACTATTAAAATTGTGGCCAGAAAGCTGTTCACAAGGAAACACACAAACGGGCGAAAACATAACCTCCTTTCAACATTGTTGGCGGAGGTAACAAATTTAAAAGGTACCATCAACGAGCCATTCGACATCCATCTCAGCACGTTGCATCACATACCATAATCTCTCAGCATCCAATTCATTTAGAAGAGACTTTCTTACAATCGAAAATCTCGCCAACTTTTACTCTTCTTTATCTGAATTGCAGTAAAAAGACGAAGTGCCATAGCCTATGTACTATGTTCTTCCACTGTCTTGGGTTAAGGTTCTCTTGCTTGAGGGTACACTCGGCACACTATTCTACCTTGTTTCTCATCCTCTTGCTATTTTCATGTGTTCATAGTTTATATAGGAAAATCTATTTCAACGTTATTATTGTTCTTAAACTTCTCTTGTAATTTTTCCTTATTTTCTTTCCTTACTGCAGGGCTTATAGCATCCTGCTTTTCCAGCTAGGGTTGTAGGTGCGCAAGTAATAATAATAATAATAATAATAATAATAATAATAATAATAATAATAATAGTAATAATAATAATAATAATAATAATAATAATAATAATAATTGAACTTTCCACGGATTTTTTGCACATAGGATTGATTCATCTTCGCTTCATCAGTAGGAATGTGAATCGGGAATGCCCCTTGACTTTATTCTCTTTTTGAGTCACTTTATGTTAGTTAATGTAAAATGCTTATTCTTAATAGACATTATATATATATATATATATGTATATATATATATATATATATATATATATATATATATGTATATATATATATGTATATATATATATATATATATATATATATATATATATATATATATATATATATATAATAACCTCAGACAAAAACAAAGGATAAAATCCCTGCTGCACACCTCCATACAGGAAATTACCCCATGGTCAGGCATTTCAAATGATCACACAGCACTAACAAATTATTACTTTCCCTACAATTTCTACTTCTCCGGACTCTTCTAAGACCCCATTGTTCTGACAAAACGTCACGTCGTCCTGAGGGTTTGCACAAGGAAACGTTTGAAACGTTCGAAGGTCCGACCAGGACAAACATATACGTGACGACCCTGTTCATCTAAACTCCTGACGTTTCCAGATGGTTGCATTGTAACTTCATCATCATAATCGTCATCATTCACATATATGGCCAGTTCCAGCTTCCCATCCTTACCTTCTGGCTGCCAGAATGCAAGAGCCCATAGATTGCAATACTGCAATCCATTCTAAAACGAACAAAAAGAGTAAATGCTTGTAAATGTCTAAGGAATTGTAGTTATGCATATGGATTCTAGTTGTTCATATATATATATATATATATATATATATATATATATATATATATATATATATTATATATATATATATTATATATATACTGTATATATGATATTTATATATTATATATATAATATATATATATATACATATATATATATAATACATAATATATATATATATATATATTATATAATATATATATATACATATAAATATACATATATATATATATATATATATATATATATATATATATATATATATATATGCACATATATATATATATATATATATATATATATATATATATATATAAAATACCCAAATGTCGCATCAGATTCCGTGAACTTTGGCTGTCACATCTCATGAGAAATGTTTTCACTACCGAAAAATGTGGGTTATGTTCGTGAAATATAATGCTGTGCAATTCTCGAGAGCTCTCACTGCAAATCCGTGTTTATCCCTGGAATCAAATTCACATTTGCTGAACAAGACGAGTTTAATATACATTCGAAATGAAAGCGGGTTTTGACATACGATCGTCTAAAACGTGTTGTTTATGTCAAGTATTTGTGTAAACAAAGGATTTAGATGGAATTCTTTGCATTAAAAAAAAAAAAAAATCGTGGTACGACGATAATCAAATTACATAAAAAACCACAAAACAAATAACTATAGACTTGAAACTTCCCCTGGCCACTTCCCTCGACCTATCTTGTTACGACTAGAGGAAAATTCTCATGAAGACTAATGGTTTACTTATCATGTAGAAACATGACGTTTCAGTTGTTATTCTATCTCATATTTCATTTTTCATAATGTAAATAAGATGAAGCTTTATTTCATACCTAAAAGTACCATCACATCTCACAGATATGAAACATCAAGTTAAACATGAACAAAAATAAATAAATAAATACTTAGGCATGATTTTCTAACAAAAATTACTTAAATTTGGGGACATACATTTTTTAGGGAACATTTTAGGAGAAGTGGAAAATAATAATACTTCGCTAATAAGAGTTGATTAGGTCATTTCCAGCAACGTCTGATTACTGCCAATCAAATCCTAAAATGAAATTGGCCAAGACTCCTTTGGGAAAGCGTCTGTTAATAAATAGCAAAGAAATCCTCTCCACCAGTTGGTTGTTCAACAGACTATTTGCTATGATGTCTGTTCAATAATAAGTTTCAAGAATAAGGAAGCTCTTGACAATCACATCATGATCGGGAAATGAGAATTACCTCATGATCGGGAAATGAAAATTACTTCATGATCGGGAAATGAAAATCACATGACCGGGAAATGAAAATCACATCATTACCGCATTATAAAAATCTCACCATTATTGGATCATGAAAATCAGATCATTATTGGATTATAAAAATCACATCATTATTGGGAAATGAAAACCAAATCATGACCGGCAAAATGAAAATCATATTACGATCGAGAAATAAAAATCCCATCATCATTGGATTATGAAATTCACATCATGATCGGGGAATGAAAATCACATAATTATTGGATTATGAAAATCACATCATTAATGAATTGTGAAAATCACATCATTAATGAATTATGAAAATCCCATCATTAATGAATTATGAAAATCACATCATGATAGGGAAATGAAAATCACAAAATCGGGAAATAAAAAACACATCAAGAATAAATATCTCAATAAATCATCATCCATCATGTTCCACAATCATAACCTATTTACTATCGGATGAGTCCATCTCCTTCAAAAGATTTACCCGACGAAGAAGAAAAAAAATGATAATAAATAAACTCATCAGAAATAATCAATTAATGACATCAAATTGCAGCAATTAAAAGTATTTACATAATTTCGCCTTTGATCCGCTGGAATATCAGGTGTTAATTCGTTTTATCAATTAGGACATTATATAAATACTGGCGTCAATTAGAACAGAGCCGGTCCATAAAGTTGGCAGCAGCAGTCTAGCAAATGTTCAAAACGTTTTTAATCAGGTTGCGAGTCATACAAACATCCCTTCAAAGGCCTTTGCAAAACGCTGCTGTTTCACTACCAAATGAAAAGGAATTTTTTTCACGTGTCCTTTTTTTTTTCTGTCCCTCTCCCTTCGCCGGTTTGAAGGAATGGGCAGCGCTCTATCCCTCCCTACTATCCTAGGGAAGCAAGGAGGAGGAAGAGGAAGGGGGAGGAGGAAGGGGGAGGAGAAGGAGGAGGAGGGAGGGAGGAGGAGGAGGAGGAGGAGGGAGGGGGGGGAGGGGGAGGGGGGAGGGGGAGGGGGGAGGAGGAGGAGGAGGTCCTTGGCTAACGAGATGCTGTTGTAAAGGAAAAAAAAAATGTTAAAAAATACAAGTTTCATTAATCGAATTTCTAGAAGGTTGCCAGAGTCTGCTCTCCTTTGTGAACTGGTTATAAAAAGAATGTCTAACAAGTTTCACACTTGCAACATATTCTCTTTGATTTACGAAGAAGTTAAGCATCAAGTTGCAGACACGCACGTACACACTGCATATACAAGTCAGATTCATGATATCTGTCAGGCTCGGGTTTGAATCCATGGCGAAGATAAAGGGTTATAAGATATCTATACACAAGAAATAAATCATGTAGTGGTAAGGTGTTTGCCTAGCATTTGAATGGCAGCAGATAGATCCCATCACGGGGCCTGAGTTTAAGCTGTTTACTGGTGAAGACACTGTTATGCATAGGCACCACAGTGGGTGGGTTGGGCTTGCCCGGCTGACGTTCTGATGAGTATACATTCAGATAAAACAGGAATTCAAATCAGACGCCTTTAACCTTCATAAGAGGGTGAAGCCTGACACGAGGCTACCATCCATATGCGAAAATACTTGCAGTGAATTAGAGGGGTTAATTTAGTGCCATCCCCCTTCATAGGCCAAAAGATCTATTGGTGTAAGTGTGTTTTATTTACAAGCTATTTACAAGAGCATTTAAATGCACGGATTTACAAGGGCTGAAAAGTAAATGTGTAAGCAAAGGGGAATATCTTTTATCCTCACAAAATACATCTCTCTCTCTCTCTCTCTCTCTCTCTCTCTCTCTCTCTCTCTCTTTATCACAGGGGTTCCCTCTGTAATCTTCCATTTGTATTCCATGCAGTTTCTGGACTTTCCAGTTCCTTCTCTTTCGCCATATATTTGGTCTTCTCCCTTTTCACTCCAATTTCCTACATTTCTTCTTTATTCTGAGGTTCCCCTTCCTACCTGTTTATGCCAAGCTCCTCTTTCGCTGGGATTGCTCTCTCTCTCTCTCTCTCTCTCTCTCTCTCTCTCTCTCTCTCTCTCTCTCTCTCTCTCTCTCTCCGTAAGTCTTCTATTATGATGTATATTTTAAAGTTCTTTTCTTTTTATTGTTATCTATTCAACATGAAGGGATTCTCTCAAACATACTATCCAACCCTCGTACCTCACTGCCTATCCCTATCTACCAATTCCTCTAAGGGCTTTTTCAATTTTTCTATGCTTCCTTCCCTGCTATCTTTCCTACACTGTATTGCCTTTTCTACTTATAAATTAAGTCGAAATTCCCCCCTCTCTCTCTCTCTCTCTCTCTCTCTCTCTCTCTCTCTCCTCTCCCTCTCTCTCTCTCGCTCTCTCTCTCTCTCTCTCTCTCCTCTCTCTCTCTCTCTCTCTCTCTCTCTCTCTCTCTCTCCAGTAAAAGAGGTGTATCTCTTCCCCGCCAGATGTTTTACAGCTAACGGTGTCCTTTCTCCAGCCCGATGTAATCGAGTTAGTCACTTTTTTCAACAAGGAACTTGTTTTCCACTCTGGAGGATGCGATCGTCTGTCTGTTTGTCTGTATGTCATACACGATTCAAATCAATCTTCAAAAATCTGTTTTATTGTCAATAAAGATTTAAGTATCCTGGTATAATCTAACAATAATTGTTGAATTAGAATATAGAAAAAATGTATAAATCCTAGCCAATATGAAACACAATCTGATGATACTAGCAAGTGATTCGTTTGAACTAGGTTATTTGAAAAAAAAAAAAAGTAACATTTTAAAATATTTCTCCAAAAATCATGTCATGACTTAAATGCAACCTTAAAAAATTTCTAAAAATACTGGCATAACTTAATGAAAACCTTAAAAATCTTCAGAAATCCTGGCGTAACTTGATTGCAACCTTAAAAATTCCCCAGTAAATCATAGCAACTTAATTTCACCCTTAAAAAATCTCCAAAAATCCCAGCATAACTAACTTGCAACATTAAAAATGCTCCTCATATCCTGGCATAACTTAATTCCAATCTTAAATATCAATCTCCTCAAATCGTGGCATAAGATATTTGCAACCTTATAAAGGTTTGTATAAGTGCTAGCTTTATCAAAATCCTTTGTTTGCAATGTAAAATAACTATAAATGGTAACAACATCCAATACGGACTATTTTAAAAAAAAAAAAAAAAAAAAGAAAAAAAAAAAAAAAAAAAAGAGAGAGAGAGAGAGAAAGAAAGAGGGATTTTCAGCTCCTGTTTGTATCGGTCCAAATGAACGATGAATAAGAGGTTGGTTAGAAACTGCAGAGGCAGCATCGTGTTTCTTGGGTAAAGCATTTCAATCAAATTTATTAGGCCAACATACGATTTTCTTTACATGGGATGTTTGGGGGTTTTGAGAATGTATGTATGTATGTAAATACATACATATATATGCATATATATACTGTTTATATATATATATATATATATATATATATATATGTGTGTGTGTGTGTGTGTGTGTGTGTGTGAGTATGCATAAATATACACAAATTTCCATTGCATATACTCATCTAAGACTTGAAACACGCACCTTCAATCACGCAAATAAAAAGAAAAAAAATCCAAGCGCACCTCCTCTCGCTCACCTCTGCCACTTCCCTCAGGACAACACAAGAACAAAGGATGTTTGCAAATGGAATGTAAATAAAGAAGAATGAATGAGGGCTAATGCGCCCTAGGCTCCCTAACTCTCCCAAGTGGTTTTCGGGATTTCAAGAACAAAACAACGCGGGGCATTAAGAAAGCAAAAACATTTCCCTTTGGTTTTATCGATTTCAAAACCAAATGACGGAGAGTATCAAGAAGGGAAGTCGAATTGGGTTAAAGGCCGCTTATGAATGGCAGAGACAAGGCTCAGTGACGTTGAAATAGCAAGCAGGACAATGCCCTGGAGACTGATCATATATACATAAGCCCCTTCTCCACTCAAGCTAGGACCAGGGAGGGCAAGACAATGGGTGCTGATGACACAGCAAGTATACCTTTAGGCTCCCCTAAACCCCCAATCCTTAGCTCACAAGGATGGTGAGGTTTCGGCAACCAACGAATCGAACGAGTTTGAGAGGGACTCGAACTCCAGTCAAGGACGTTACCGAATAAGCCACCACAACCAGGAAATTGTATTGACTCGATGAAGAAATTCACAAACATTGAAATAAAAATTAAATTTCTTGATTTATTCAGATTTTTAGCTGAATCGTCTCTTTGTTTAACAAGATAACAAGAAATTGTGTCTTTCCTATGTCATCTCGAGTCCTTCATTGTTCGTTATCCAAAGATCTTCAAAAGAAACGATACAACATTAAGAGGAATCTCTCTCTCTCTCTCTCTCTCTCTCTCTCTCTCTCTCTCTCTCTCTCTCTCTCTCTCTCCCTCTCTCTCTCTCTCTCTCTCTCTCTCTCTCTCTCTCTCTCTCTCTCTCTCTCTCTCTCTCTCTAATTTTCCAGGTGGTTGAATAATACCGTGGTTCATTTTATCTGCCAAAGCAATTTTTGTCTTTCTTTAAAATGCATCCGTCTAACCTCTGCAGCACCATGCACTTACAGGGACGACTTATATTGCAAAGACTCTCCCGTTTTAATAATAATAATAATAATAATAATAATAATAATAATAATAATAATAATAATATCAACCTTTATTGTGTGTGACTACTATTATTACTATTAGTACTACTACTAACAAAATTACTACCCTAGTTAAAGTCTACTTCGCAGAAGAAATTAAGACGTAAAAATTAATTATGAAGGAAATAAAGAAGTAAAGAATGAATTATGAAGGAAATAAAGCAGTAGAAAATGAATTGTGAATAAATAAAAAAGTACGGAATGAATTTTTGAAGGTAATAAAGAAGTAAAGAATGAATGACGAAGGAAATAAAGAAGTAAAGAATAAATTATGAAGGAAATAAAGTAGTTAAAAATGAATTGTGAATAAAAAAAAGTACGGAATGAATTATGAAAGAGATAAAGAAGTAGAGAGTGAATTGCAAAGGAAATGAAGTACAGAATGAATTACAAAGGAAATGAAGAAGTACAGAATGAATGACGAAGGAAATAAAGAAGTGAAGAATGAATTATGAAAGGGAAATATCAAAGGAAACCCAGCAAGAGAAAGACAATCAACTCTGAAATGAGATTTCTCTCAAGTTGCAATGATGGCTTAAAAGTTAGTGGTTGTGGATCTCAAATGCACCGCGTAAACAATGCCACAGAAACGGAAGAATTAATGAGCAAATGAGAAGCAATTGCAATTTTGGACGTTCTTCGACATGCATGATGGAAAGGCAGTTTGATTAATATTTCTTGAATGTGTAATAAGGATTTAAAATAGGATTTAAAGTCTGTTAAGATGGTTGTGTATTAGAAGTTATCAGCTACTATAGTCACAGCAGAGATTTCGGGCAAATTAAGCCCCACCCCTTGATGACGTTATGGCCAATAACCTTTTCTCCCCTTATAAATATCAAACGTGGGAGGCAACTTGATTGGCTATGACGGCATCAGTGGGTGGGGCTTATTTCGCCCGGAATTTTTCCGGCATCTATAGGAGAAGAGCGATGTTTGGGATAACAAAAGATTAATCTCCTTTGATTCCTAGATTTGGGCAAAAGTATTCCTGGAGAAGAAGAATGATGAGAGAATTTCTCAGACGGGAATAATCTCCTGCAAAATATCGTGGGAGTGAATAAATGGGTTCAATATATAAAGGAATTTATGTTGCTGGGCTGTACAACAGCGTAACAATAAAGTCTGTGCTTGAAATTAGAAAGAATGAAACGCAGGCTCCTACCACAGTGGAAGCAAAATAAAACTACTTGAGCTTTCAAAGACTTCGTGAAAAAAAGGATAACAAAGGAAATAAAATTAGAAGTGTAAAAGATCAAACTGTTGTTTAATGTTGTTTAAACAGGTATCCTACTTTCATGTTTTATATATAGCATATATATATATATATATATATATATATATATATATATATATATATATATATATATACATAAATACATACATATATAAATATGTATATATATATATATACATACAGTATATATAATATATATATATATATATATATATATATATATATATATATATCCTCAATTAAAGATAGCTACCGTAGGTAAAGAGATAAACCAAATAATAAACTTTAAAAGAACAAAGAGAAAACAGCTCCCATCGTAACATAAAAAAGTGGGACTGTTAAAAGAATGAGAGTGAATCAAAAACTATTTCCTAAAAGTGTGGAATAAGACAGCAGGAGAGAATTAAGAATTCGTTCAGTGGAAGGTTTCTTTAAGGAATTTTATAGTGTTTTGCAAGTGTGTGAGCCCTTTGTCCTGCAGTGGACTAGAAACGGCTACATTTGTTGTTGTTGTTTCAATTTAAGAGTTCCCTTTGTTAAATGAGATATCTGAATGAAATATTGAAATCCAGTCATACTTCAAAAGTCTAGAATACAAACCTTCTCTCAATGAATTTTTTTTCGGATATATTTCACCGAAGGCGTTAACCCTAATCTCAAACTTGTCTTTATCAGGGGTTAGGGTCAACACTTTTTTTTTTTTGGGGGGGAGGGGGGCAAACACCTCCCCCAATCCCCATAGCTGAAACCCATAGGAAGGGATGCCTCCAAACCCTTTTTCCTATTTCGTTTTATTCTCCTCCTGGGAGAGACTCGATCAAACAGACTCCTATTTGAATAGAAATTGGATACTCAAAACATTAGACTTGAATGGCTGAACTGATTTACCGCTTCCTTTTTCTTTTCTCGCGTCTGGCTGGAGTTTTAGAAGGATTCGCTTAATGGAACTTTTAATTAATTACCTGATTATATAAATTAAAACTTTGAAATGGGGATATAAAGCCCGGCGTAAAAGTCACCATCTAATTAATATCTGCTAGTGTACGTGACCCGTCAAAAATGACGACTAAATATTTAGATAGATATGTACGCGAGTGCGCACGCACACCGATTCAACCCTTCTCCCCCTCGCCCCATTTTTGGGCAATTTGTAG
>NC_090753.1:76582700-76605200 GCF_036898095.1 Palaemon carinicauda
TGAACAGCTATTTAAGACAACAAACTTACCTTTCGACATCAGAGGCAATACTCAGGTCCTCGAGTTGACGAAAATTGGCGACTTGGCAAAGAAGCGTGACTCTGCTGAAGAAAAAAAATATATAATTACTAAAATAGAAATAGAAATAAATTGCATTATATCTTATGAAGGGATCGTTTGCTTACCCCCTCTAAGCTAAGAAAAATATTAATGAAATAAGACATGCATCTGATACAGTAAATAAGACATGCATCTGTTACAGTAAATAAGACATGCATCTGTTACAGTAAATATTGCGATGAAATACTGTAGCGATACAAGAAATATTTCGCTCCGAGTAAAGCATGAAGACTAAGAACGTACGTCTTGATACGACGATAATTTCCAAGTATTAATTAGTTCAGTAAGTAGAGGAGGAAGTTAATTATTGAAATAATTCTAACGTCCAATGCAAGAGGGTAAGAAATTTGCCATTTTATTTACTCATTAAAGAAATCCTTCTCTTTCATTAAATATTGAAGACTGGGGATATAAGCACTGGAGTCTAAGACTTCATAACACATCTCATAAATTTTTCAAAAAATACTAGATAACGCTAAGGTAAGGAAACCTCTCAATAATGAACCTCCATAGAAAAAAAAAGACTCCAATGAATGGTGAAGAATAAAATGTCTCATAAGAATGTTAAACTTTAAGAACATCAAGTTGTTTTTATCATTCCTGAAAATATAAACCTTTCAAGAATACTTTTTCATTCTGGGTTGTAGCTTAATAATAATAATAATAATAATAATAATAATAATAATAATAATAATAATAATAATAATAATAATAATAATAATAATAATAATAATAATAAGTGAATAGCTTGATAACATGGACTTAACAAACAGACACACCACCACAGATATATCCAAAGACATCTGTAAAAATAAATATATACGGTGTCAGTGGCCCTTGTACATAGTAGGCTACCTGTGACGCCGAAGGAAACCCCAACCAATATCTTTGTAAACTAAAGGGGCACTTAGAAGAGCACAGACCTCCGCCGCGGCTACTTATTTCTCGACCTTGACCTTGACATGTAATAATTGGCGTGGATTTTCATACACTAATATGAAATAAGTTTGAAGTCTCTGTAACAACGATGTCCAAACGTATGGCTGATTACGTGAATTGGACATTTTGCTTGACCCTGACCTTAACCTTTGACCTTGACCTTCCAAAATTAAACTATTTCCAGATTTTTACATAGCAGTTAATCCCTGCAGGTTTCATAACTCTACGCTCAAAATTGTGGCTAAGAGGCTGTTCACAAATAAACACACAAACAGGGGATAAAACATAACCTCCTTCCAACTTCGTTGGTTGAGGTAAACATGAAATACTGTGACAGTGTACGAGCGTGTGTGAAAAACGTGCGGTACAGAAGTCACAAGAAAACAAGTAACTGGTTGCATAACATATTTTGAAACCATATTTCTACCCTTACTGTGTTTTTATTCATCTCGCTCTTTTTAAGTCCTTGCCAAATTACCGGCAGTGGAATGTGTTTAGATTTGCCTTTATATAAGTTTCCAATCCTTAATCTAGAAACTATTAAAAAAGAACTTCATTAATTACTATAATTCAGTTTTTCTATGCGATTTATTGGAAAAATTACCACTAAGGCAAAATAATAATTTCCAATTCTTCATCAGGAAACTTTAAATATAAGAAAAAAAGAAAGGGTTTCATTCATACGTCTTCAATTCTATACATCTACAACCTTCTCTTTGTTAATACAAGATTTAGTGGCAAAATCACAAAATCAAAATAAATCTAATCAAACAAATAACAACAATTTACCACTATTATCATCACAATAACTAGATAAATGTATCAATCATGTTCGAGTAACGGCAAGAGCTAATAATTTAAAGTCATTTCACTAATTAGGATACAATGATTGTTTATATTGATCCAAAGATAACGCCAACTGTTGCATCAGCAGTCAGTAGCCCCTTCCTACTCTCTCTCTCTCTCTCTCTATGAGACTGACAGAAAAAAAGAGTCCCTCTCACCATTTCATTATCATTTCGATTACTAGCCAAGCTACAACCTTGCTTGGAAAAGCAGAATGCTACAAGCCCAAGGGCTGCAACAAGGAAAGCATCATGTTTAAAGATTTAGTCAACCGCCTAGTCTAAAAATGATAAACTCGTTTCAGAAAACAAAAAATTGAAACTACAAGAATATTATTCTTATGGCAAAGATGAAGAGTTAAAAAAAATAATAACGACATAGCTAAACCAAAGTCTTGGGCCTATTTAACGGCGCAGACCTACTGACAACTGTCTTGCATACAAAAATCAATATTCTTTCATTGGAAAAATCTTATTAAATAGAGTCGAAAACCAATCATATTCTCTCTCTCTCTCTCTCTCTCTCTCTCTCTCTCTCTCTCTCTCGCCAATCCCTTTACCCTTTGAAATGCCAGTGTCTAGAGCTATAATAAATGTATAGTTATTCAATCAAAACCAGTTGCTCCGTAAGCCATGAATTATTCCCGCACATTACCAAACAGAGCAGGCAGTTCATGTTTTGCAAAGGGAGTGGTCGAGAAGACCACTTATTACTCTCAATTCATCGGAAAGATTCAATGCCCAGTACTGAATTCATTTGAATGCAGAGCAAGTTGAAAAGGTAGATAACAGATCCCTCACAGGGATGCCACCCAAGTGTGGATAACCATTGGCTTATTTATTAAACGAGATATTGAAGACAGTTTGGGATATATTCTTAACCTCCATTACAATATTTTTACCATTATATTATTATTATCATTATTATTATTATTATTATTATTAGTAGTAGTAGTAGTAGTAGTAGTAGTAAATGAACAATACGTGATCTGAAACCGTAAATACTCTGAACAAACAAGGTAAAACGACAGCAGAGGTCCTGTGGAGAGTGGGGTTCTCCTGCTGTATGGGACCGGAAAAGCAGCCATCAAAGTAAGCAAGCTACAACCCTAGCAGGAGAGGCAAGAAGCTATAAGCCCAAGGGTTCCAACAAGGAAAAATAGCATAGTGAGGGAAATAAATAAAATAAACGATATAAGAAATATTGAACCATTAAGTTGAAATATTTTAAGAACAGTGAGAACATCAAAACGGATATTTCATATATAAACTATAAAAAGAGACTTATGTCAGCCTGTTCAACCTAAAATCATTTGGGTAATAAATGAGTCGGTTACATTTACCCCTTGCTCAACGAGAGAGAGAGAGAGAGAGAGAGAGAGAGAGAGAGAGAGAGAGAGAGAGAGAGAGAGAGAGAGTTTTAATAGTGAGGAGATTATTGCAATTAGCGTCTTTTCTAATATCCTATTTCCGTAACAAATCTCAACTAAATACCACAAACTCTTTTGCAATATGCTACAAAACTTAGATGACAGCAACAAATGTGCCTATTAAGAATAGTTTTACTTTATGAAAAATATGAACTTTTACTTTAAAGTTTTTTCTTGCGGGTGGGGAGGGAGAAAATCTCATTTACCTTTAGACAACAGCCCAGTAAATGTATCATTGCAGATCCCGTGCAGTTAGCCAACCTTAAATATTGGATTAAAGAGTTTGAGCGGCATACCCCAGCACTGGAGCCTTCCAGGGCAATTAGCGGCCAAGTGCAACGGTGGGAAATCAAATGTCTGCAGTCATGCAATAAAGAAAGAGTTAAAGAGGTGGACAGCAAGATAGAAGAACGGAAGCAAGCTCAGATAGAGGCCCTGGAAACGCTGTAAAAGACTTAGAGGCCATGAAAATGCTGTAAAAGACTTAGAGGTTATGGAAATGCTGTAAAAGACTTAAGGCCCTGGAAACGCTGTAAAAGACTTAGAGGCCCTGAAAACGCTGTAAATTATTTCGAGGCCCTGGAAACGCTGTAATAGACTTAAAGGCCCTGGAAACGCTGTAAAAGTCTTAGAGGCCCTGGAAACGCTGTTAAAGATTTAGAGGCCCTGGAAATGCTGTAAAGCATTTAAAGGCCCTAGAAACACTATAAAAGATTTAGAGGCCCTGGAAATGCTGTAAAAGACTTAAAGACCCTGGAAACACTATAAAAGATTTAGAGGCCCTGGAAACTATGTAAAAGACGTAGATTTCTCCAGTATACAATGTAGGGTGCACTAATGACACGAACCATCAACGGGTCCATGAATATTATGTAAGTAATATAAATCGACCATATATTTACGACAGGGATTTAAAGGCCGCACATGAATAGCAGAGGCAAGGGACAGCGATACTGCCCCATCAAGCAGGACAATGCACTAGATACTGACCATATGATAAGCGCCCAAGCCCCCTCTCCATCAAGCTAGGACCAAGGAGGGCCAGGCAATGGCTGCTGATGACTCAGCAGATAGACCTATAAGCTCCCCCAAAGGACCCCTCCTTAGCTCACACGGACGGTGAGGTTGCCGGGGCAAAGGAACTAACGAGTTTGAGCAGGACTCCAGCCCCAGCATGGCGATTACCAGGCATGGTTGTTGCCAACAAGCCACCGCAACTACTGTATTAAATTGCCCTTTCATTGCAAACTACAACGAAACCTCTAAACGTTCCCTTTCCATTCAAACAGTTAAATATATACATTATGAATATTGCCAAAAAATTTCATTCCCTAGACTGCAGTGAATGGGGTGATTGTGATTGTCAAAAAATATTTCACACTTCCATTAAACCTTATTTTGGTCGCACCCACGACAACTATTACTATGGGAATATCACTGTTTACAGTAATATTTCGATAGAGTCCCACCCACTGATTACAATTAGTCTAGAATTTTTTCCCGCAAACCTCGTACTCAAGGATTAAGAGAGGAAACCTTTGGACTACGTCCCCGACAGTTGTTAGCGGACAAATTAACCACTGTAGTGTTTACACAACAATGTCCTTCACTTGAGTCAAGGGAAAAGTTTACGAGCAGGTAGGCAAGCCAGTTTGGAAAATAGCACAGCGTGGATGATAAGACATATCAAACTTAACTCAAATACTGGCTAGTAGAACAAGTTGCTTCTAAATGTTAGCCAAAGCTGTAACTCATAGCATTGCCGTGTCTAGGAGCAACTACGGTTACTCCAGAAGAAGCATTATAGCGTTTTTAAAAGCAAAACACTTTTAAAAAGTCTTTCCACAACACTCACGAACTCTCAAGCGCTACTGGTAATTGGAAAGAAAACGTAAACATGGATTTATTCACTACATGGCAACTGCTGGTGCTTACGCGGTATTTTCGAACTGCTCAGAAAACCACAATTTTTACATTAAATCAATTGGAGTAGATGGTTCCAATTATGATTTCAGTCCAGCCATTTGTTTTATGATAACGACTGCTATTAAGTTGATGAAAAACAAAAATGTAACATTAGAGAATTTTGCTCAATAAAATCAATGGAACGTAAAGAATATTAGGTACATAAACTTTGGGAAAACTATCACGCCAATAGCGAATTAAGTCAAAACACTTTACTCTATGTCGTTTAATTTATATATATATATATATATATATATATATATATATATAAAGCATATATATATATATTTATATATATATTTATATATATACTTTATATATATATATGTATATATATACATATATATATATATATATATATATATATATATATATATATATATATATATATATACTGTCTATATATATATCTATATATATAATTTATATATATATATATATATGTATATATATACTGTATATATATATATATATATATATATATATAAATATATATATATATATATAATATACTGTCTATATATATAATATATATATATATATATGTATATATATAAAGTATATAATACTAGCCACGCTACAACCCTAACTGGAAAAGTAAGACGTTACAAGAACAAGGGGTGTAACAAGAAAGGCAGAAAAACTGGGGTATATATGAGAAGTAATGAAAAATACATTAAAATACACCAAGACCAATAACAACATTAAAACAGATCTATCATATATGATCTATGAAATGATTCTTAAGTCAACCTGTAAAACAGAAACGTATTTGCAACAATCTCAAACTTCTGAAGTTACAATAATTAAGTCCGAGATTAGGAAGATCATTGCATAATCTGGTCACAGATGGAATAAAATTAAATAGTTTAATGATTGATATATACAAATCAGGTCAAATGCCCAGGCACTTAGGCAGATGTCATTCAACGTAGAATTGCCACTAGGGGAAAGACTTGCATAGGCCATTTGAAGTAATAGTTGAGATGTTGCACAGCAAGATGAAAGCAAAAAGGGGCTAAGGCAGTTAGGCAGAAGACTATAGTGTGGATGCAGAATGGTAATGCTTATAGTGAAACAATATAATGTAAATCAATTGTGTTTTTCTTATAATAACTTAATTATAGAAATCAATATTAAATATGACCCAAAAGTCGGCCAACATTTCAAGAAATTATTACTCGCTAAGCTATAACCCTAGTTGGGAAAGCAGGATGCTATAAGTTCAAGGGCTCCAGTAAGAGAAATAACCCAATGAGAAACAGATATCACGAAACATATAGAGTAGTGTGCGTAAGTGCACCTTCAAGCAAGAGAACTCTAACCCAAGACATTGGAAGACCATAGTACAGAGGCTATGGCACTACCCAAGACTAGAGAACAATGGTTTGATTTTGGAATGTCCTCTTAGAAGAACTGCTTACCAAAGTCCAAGTCTCTTCAACAAATGCTGGGTTTCGACCGAGCATGCTTTATATAACATACCCAGTCTTTAATTAGCTAATACAAGTTCTGTTGTTTGAGGGCATACTCGGGCACACTAATCTATATTATTTCTGTACCTCTTGTTTTTTTATTCTAATTTTTATAGTTTATATATGAAAAATCTCTTTTAATGATATTATTGTCCTTAAAATATTTGAACTGTTCATTACTTCCCCGGTAGATTATTTATCTCCCTCTTTCCTTTCACCACTGGGCTATTTTTCCCTGTTGGAGCCCTTGGGCTTATAGCATCCCGATTTTCCAACTACTAGTAGGATTGTAGCTTAGCTAGTAATAACAATAATAATAATAATAATAATAATAATAAGTTATAATAATAATAATAATAATAATAATAATAATAATAATAATAATAACACAGAGAAACTATATTGTCTTTCAACAGTCGAACCATAACTCCCACCAACGCAGATAAATAGATTTAAAAACCTTGACTCATCGAACTCACACTTTTATGGAGGTAATCTGATCTTCAATCTCAAGTTCTTCCCTCAAGGGATGATCATCTTTTGATTCTTTCATCTCAAAATCATCATCTAATAATCAGTTTGCAGATTTATCAACCAACTCTCGCCTGGTTGAATTGGATCGCGTTTATGAATTTGGATCTGGGACCGGGAAGGTCATTCATTCTTTTAATATTTTCCAGTCATCAGGAACAAAGGCTTGTTTAAATACAGTCCTGATTCTATTTCAATCAATTTCTTGTGTTTACGTATCCTAAACTTGTGTACTCAACCCGTCAAAAATGACGGCTAAATATCTAGATAGATATGCACACGCACCCTCCTCTTATCAGGGAATGATTATTCCCTCTCCCCTACCTCCCGTGGCACTGGGTGAGCTGAGCATGACCAGAAAGATATATATATATATATATATATATATATATATATATATATATATATATATATATATATATATATATATACTGGAGGTTCTACAATTATGTAAGACGTAGATCTGGGTGAATTCCCTCAGAGCAGTGTGCTAAGAATTCCTGCGTCCGACTGTACCTCAAAGATTCCAGTAATTTCTATGTGATTTTGTATTCGTCTTGATGAAATACACCCACTTACAGGTACGGTAGGAATATATATCCTCCTCAACATTAGAGAAGTTTTTACAACTAAGGGTTGTGTGACCTATTGGATACGCCCTGTCCCGGTGATCGCTAGACTGGGGTTCGAGTCCCGCTCCAACTCGATAGTTCCCATACCGTCTACAACATTACCATCCTAGGAAGTTAAGGGTGGGGGGTTTGGGGAACCTATAGATCTACCTACTGAGTCATCAATAGCTATTACCTGGCTCTCTCTGGTCCTAGCTTTAGTGCTGATCATAGGTACATATGGTCAATCTCTAAGGCATGGTCCTGCTTGCTAGAGCTATGTTAATGTCCCTTGCCTCTGCCATTCATAAGTGGCCTTTCAACTTTTAAACTAAAAAGGGACCGTCTTCAGTCTCATCCTAAGTTTGAGTCTTCTTTTATATTATAAAGAGAAGTTACTGTGACGGACAACCTAGTGTCTCTTTCTAGCACAGACCAGAGGCAATGCGTAAAGAGAGTCTTATGCCAGCATGGGCTATTGCTCCTCGAGCAGCAAGTAAGAATAATTTCACTGAAGTCTTCTAAGGTGATTGATGCCCTATATCACAGTCCTAGCTTTATTTCATCTATAAATTTGGGCCATAGGGCCCGACGCTGAATACTGGGAGTCCATTCAAGCTGAGGTGAACTAGAAGGTTAGGAAGTGGTTGCAGCTAGGGGACGAAAGAACGCCTAGAGGGAACCACATGTTGTACACTAATAGCATTAACCTATTACGAAGCGTTGTTTATAGCTTTTGATATTTCCAATGTTTTCCCATAGACTCTTCAACAGGTCTCTCTCTCTCTCTCTCTCTCTCTCTCTCTTCCCATGTGTGTGCACACTTTCATAGGCATCAGTTTTCTCTCTTGAAAATCTCCCTTAGTTTCACCCAAAATTTCTACATCTGCTGGCTTCCGTGAATGTGGGAAAGCAATAAATAATTTTCCAATGAAATCTTGAAAAACCACATTACTTCAGATCGGATTATGATTCTGTTTAGTATTCTGACGTTATCATTTCTAGTTTTATCCCTCCTTAAATTTAATGTATCTCTCTCTCTCTCTCTCTCTCTCTCTCTCTCTCTCTCTCTCTCTCTCTCTCTCTCTCTCTCTCTCTCTCTCTCTCTCTCTCTCTCCACAATTGGTGATGCCAACAGCTGCCATACTCTTCTTCTGAAGTCCGATCTCAGCCGAGCAACAGCTGCGGGCATATCTGGCATTGCTCGCATGACGCCGAGAATCATCGTAATGCAATTTTCTGCAACAGATCTCGTCAGGCAACCTGCACCTGCACGCGAATTAGAAATGGAGTTCTCTACATCGATCGTTTTGCG
Source organism: Palaemon carinicauda (assembly GCF_036898095.1). Lineage (NCBI taxonomy): Eukaryota > Metazoa > Arthropoda > Malacostraca > Decapoda > Palaemonidae > Palaemon > Palaemon carinicauda. Next base: position 76,591,932 of record NC_090753.1, read on the forward strand.
CAAGATCACAAACTGCACAAGGCCAGCTGCGGCGAATTTTCGCGAATTTTAAACCATCATGTTGAGCACACCCAGATTTGTGTTGGGAATTTGATGCAAATCCAAGGGGAAAAATTTCTCTCTTACAGTAATTTAAAAACATTCTCGGAACATTTTAAGAATGGGAATACAGAAAAGTGGGTAATATCTTATTCTGAAGAATGCAATGCTCAGAACATAAATAGGTACATTTCACTGATTTAATATTATTCAAGGGGAATTAGGGCCATAATTTAGTGGAGAATAAGGGCCATAATTCAATAGAGAATTAAGGCCATAATTCAATGGAAAACTAGGGCCACAATTCAACGGAGAATTAAGGCCATAATTCAATGGAAAATTAGGGCCATAATTCATGGAGAATAAGGGCCATAATCTATGAAGAACTAGAACAATACGATAACACAGATAATTAGGTCCACTATATCGTAATACATGAAGAATTAAGGCCCGGACACTGTAATTTACGAACAATTAGGGCCATAATTTACGGATAATTAGGGCCCTATTTCTGAAATTTATAAACAATTAGAGCCCTGAATGTAAACTTGAGAAAGCTCTTTCCGAATTGTAACACAGTTTTGACTTTAAGTTTGTTTTCGAGAATCCCTTGGCAATCAGGAAGCATGTTCAGACTTAAAAGCCATTTTACTAGAGTTGAAGCAATCCTCAACTGTGAATTTGTATAACTGTCCCAGATGGAATTTGGGAACTTGTGTCAGCTGCTCCAACCGATTCTGCATTGATTCCCATAGATGTATGTTATAGAACTGGTAGTACGTACATACTTTATTAATTACATCAGCAATACTTCTTCTTTGCTCAAAAGGCTAACCACTGCAACATAATTGTTCAGTGGCTATTTTCTTCTTGGTAAGGGTAGAAGAGACTCTTTAGCTATGGTTAGCAGCTCTTCTAGGAGATAGACGCTACAAAATTAAACCATTGTTCTCTAGTCTTGGGTAGTACCATGGCCTTCCACTGTCTTGGATTAGAGTTCTCTTGCTTGAGAGTAATACTCGGGCACGCTGTTCTATGTTATTTCCCTCTCCTGTTTTTTTATTGTTTTGAGTTTTTATAGTTTATATATGAAAGATCTAATCTAATGTTGTCACTGTTCTTAGTATATTCTATTTTGATTGCTTATTACTTCTCTTGTAGTTTTTTTTATTATTATTTCCTTGTTTCCTTTCTTCACTGGGTTATTTTTCCCTGTGGGAGCCCTTGGGCTTAAAGCATCATATTTTTCCATCTAGGGTTATTGCTTAGCTTGTAATAATAATAATAATAATAATAATAATAATAATAATAATAGAAATAATAATAATAATCTGCAGGTAGGGAACGCTGGCAATACCCTTATTGTTAGTAATGACTACAATGCACCTCATGAGGTGTGCTGCTGGCTCTACCCCTAATAGGATTCATGGAGAGTTGCCACTTAATCGGAGCAAAGATTCCGGACATTGAGAGAAGAGCCAAATGGATTGAATGCTAGAAGAGAAGAGGAATGGACTTTGAAGAGGAAGAAATAAGTCCAGTCTTCTATCCTTTTTCTATCCTCAAAGTCCAGTCTTCCTCGCTTTTGCCTCTTCTCCCAATGCCCTGATCCTTCGCTTTCTATTGACTCTTCACTTGTTCAAGCAAGTGACAACCATCCGTGAATTCTAGACAATTATGAGACGTTTCACGAGTTTTCATTTAATTCCACATTTTGGAATTTTGGATTTTTTTTCTCTATTTCAATGTCTATCATCAAGTGCCATTTCATCACTTTCTTTGCCCTGAGATGTTTCTCTGCGAATGATATTCACCTCCAGATTAACCAGGAGATTATCAGCCCGTGGGAGACATCAAAAGTTGTCTCACAACGGGAAGTGGAACTTTAGTCCACATATAGTGTTGTCATCTGGGTGTTTCTCAAATTGGGTATTTCCCGCTCTTTTTTTTTTCTTCGATTGGTCAGGAAATAATGGAAGCCCTGTTACGTCATTTACTTTCTTGAAATAACAAGTGGCAAGAGCCCTTGCTGTTACTATTCTTTCATATAGTAGGCCTAGTTCACCTGTACTGAAGAGCATCTACATGGACCCTTCAATGAAGTATGTCACGTAAGGTTTACAAGACGTTCATCAATGGCAGAAGCAATGGACAGTGACATTGCCCTAGCAAGCAGGACAATGGCCTAGAGACTGACCATATATACATACGATCTGCTCCCAAGGACCCTCTCTACCAAAGCTAGGGCCAGGGAGAGCCAGGTAGACCTATGGGCTCCCCCCAAACAAACCCCATCCTTAGCTCAGTCTGGCGATCACCAGGCAGAGACGTTACGCAACATAACTTGAAATGGCTCTAGGATTCAAATCTTGCAATGAACATGTCAACAGTAGGAATATTCTAATCAGTTCTAAGAAATGAGAAGCCACTATGGAGGATATAATACGCTGCTTTTTTTCAGGACTCCTCAAATGAAAGAAAACTAATAGGAAAAAATAACTTCAATTCAGTTTACGAAAGAACACTTATTATTTTTATCATAACTAGCTAAGCTACAACCTTCGTTGGGTAAGTAGGATGCTATAAGCCCACGGGCTGCAGCATGAAAAACAGCCCAGTGAGGAAAGAAAATAAGAAAATAAATAAACTATAAGAGAAGTAACGAATAATGAAAATAAAATATGTTGAGAACAGTAACATTAAAATAGATCTTTCATAAACAATAAAAAGAGACGTATATCAGCCTGTTCAACATAAAAACATTTGCTCATGACTGAAAAGGCATAACTATTAAAATTAACAGCATACTTTGTATTACGACAGGATGGTAATGTCCAGGAAGATCTGAATGTCAAGGATAGTCACAACTACGAAAAAAATCTTATGCAACATGTATAAGACCTAACTGAACTGTGGTTCTACATATTGATATCTTGATCAGGAATAAGAAATTTAATAAACCAATATAAAAAAAATGAAGATGTGGGGAGACCGAGACCGAGACCCGAGACCGAGAGTGAGACCGAGACCGAGACCGATTCCTGAGAGCGAGACCGAGACCTGCGACCCTGAAATAACTTAGTGTAAAATAGTCGGTATTCATATATTTTCGCAGAAAAAACAAGGTGTAAAAAGGAGTAAATATTGAAAAAAAAAAACTCGGATAAAAACTACTTTACAGTAGAGTGGCTCAACTGGTCGACCCTCTCTCACTCTTAATAATATGTAAGTTTTCTCTTTTACTTTAAGCTACTTTCCACAACAGTCGACTCGCAACCAGGAGCAATATTTACTGTATCGTCAGGACAGGGAATCTAGCTCGAACTCGACAATCTCGTGGAGAGAGAGAGAGAGAGAGAGAGAGAGAGAGAGAGAGTTTGCTTACTCCCCTCCCATTCACATCATACATTAAGCCAAAACGAGCTCGGCCAGTAATGACGTTTGGCGCAAGCAGCATGGAAGAGAAACAACGAATTTCGCATATTGGACGCCATAAACCAAACTCTATAATAGACCATTACACATCCCGGAGGATTATGGACGGTCGGGTCGCAGATAAAAGGAAATCCTAACCTGTTTGGATGCAGGTGGCACAGAAGCAAAGGCAAACACAACCACTCTAACAGACTAAAAGTTTTTGACTGTACAGTACCTGACAGTCTGGCGTTTAACCGTACTTCAATAAATACCATTAAAATGGATTGTATATAGTGGCATATAGTGTAGTAGTTATATTGCATTTTTATTTTCAATTAAAGGCTTAAAGGCCACTCATGAGTGGCACAGGCAAGGGACAGTGACATTGCCCAATCAACCAGGACAATGCCACAGAGACTGACCATATTACATATGATCAGCGCCCAAGGCCCCTCTCCACCCAAGCCAGGACCAAAGAGGGCCAGGCAATGACTGTTGATGACTCAGCAAATAGACCCATAGGCTCCCCCAAACCCCCAGTCCTTAGTTGAAGGGATGGTGAGGTTGCAGCGACCAAAGGAACTAACAAGCTTGAGCGGGACTTTAACCCCAGTCTGGCGTTCACCAATCAGGGATGTTACCACTTTCGCCACCACAACCCTTGGTTTGAGTTAATAATTTCTATGTTATTTAGGGTTTATTGTTTTTGATCTGAAATGTAATAAAAAATAAACATTCAGCTTGAAGCGGCTAACCCCTAGACCGTTTCAGTGGTTTATTATTATTATTATTATTACTACTAGCCAAGCTATAACCCTAGTTGGAAAAGAAAGATGCTATAAGCCCAAGGTCTCCATTGGGAAAAATAGCCCAGTGAGGAAAGGAAATAACAAAATAAATAAATGATGAGAACAAGTTAACAATAAATCATTCTAAAACAGTAACAGCGTCAAAACAGATATTTCCTTATATAAACTATTAACAACATAAAAAACATATGTCATATATAAACTATAAAAAGACTCATGTCAGCCTGGTAAACATAGACTTGCAACGGTCATTCCATTCGCCCATGGATCCAGATTCCATAAAGTACATTTTAAACTACAAAAAGAATAATAATAATAATAATAATAATAATAATAATAATAATAATAATAATAATAATAAAAATAGAAAAATCATTCCCAAGAAAAAGAAATGCAGTGATATTACAATCGCTTATGATTATCACCTCTTTCGACATCAATCGACATTATCTGTAGCAATTTAAATAAATCATGAAAATGTCATGCAACACGAAAGTGTGAGACTTCCACTTGGTTTATGTTATTGTAGACTTTGGCGTCAATGTACTCGAAATACGTTTCAGGAATATATCGTTATCTGACCTCAACTTGAAAGGACTTATTAAACAGGCAAAGTACAAAACTGTAATTATTATCATTACTAGCTAAACTAAAACTCTAGTTGGAAAAGCAGGATGCTATAAGCCCAAGGTGAACATAACCAAGAAGTAATGAATAAAGAATATAAGTCATTTTAGGATCAGTTGTGGTGGCCTATATGGTAACGTCCCTGACTGATAATAGCCAGACTGGGGATCAAGTCCCTCTCAAACTCAGTTCTTTTAGAGGCTGCAACCTCACCATTTTCGTAAGCTAAGAACTGGGGGTTAGAGGGAGCCTATAGGTCTACGTGCTGAGTCATCAACAGCCATTTGCCTGGTCCTCCCTGGTCCCAGTTTCGATGGAGAGGGGGCTTGGGCGCTGATCATGTGTATATATGGTCAGTCTCTAAGGCATTGTCCTGCTTGATAAGGCAATATCACTGTCCCTTACCTGCCATATATAACCTACGATGAGAGACTATGACAACCGGTTTATTTTCAAAGTTCGTGAGGTTCAAATACGGTGGCATCTATATATATATATATACATATATATATATATATATATATATATATATATATATATATATATATATATATATGTACATATATATATATATATATATATATATATATATACATATACATATATATATATATATAATATATACATATATATATATATATATATATATATATATATATATATATATATATATATATATATATATATATATATATATACAAATTCAGTATGAAACTATAATTTTTCTACCATATTTTCACTGAAAACCATTAACGTTGTTTGCATGTTACGCGAGATTTTACATTACTTTAACACATATATATTACCGTTGCATTTGTTTGGTTGTTTCCACTAAAATGAAACTTCCCCACTGCACCATAACACTTATTTATGATGTATTTTTCTACTTAAAGTGAACAGCTCTACAAACAAATTCCACTTAGATCATAAGAGAAACAGGGAACAGAATATGATAGGAGAAAATGACAGATATAGCGCAAGCAAGCGCACATACACATAAGACTAAACTAAACGTTTGTATATATTTCACTAAAGAAATGGAGCCACGAGTGATTCACACTGAACCAGTTATTTCTATAGGTACTTCAACGGCTGCCAGATTGAAGAAGCCGTGTTCTACCTAACCTAGGGTAGGGCAATCAAACTGAAGTACTGAACCGTCATGGTTCTAAGCTTTTAAAAAGTCTGACGTGTATCTCAGGACTCGGGCATCCAACAGAGAAGTATTTACCCAATATTTGTCTACAACCTTACCTAGCCTCCATCCCATACCGCAGGCATAGGCTGATGGCTCCTACAATGAACAAAAGCGTAAATGTGGTCTCAGTTAAGAGGTTTTAGATAGCCTTTTACCCAAATTCCTTCCCTTGTATGCAACTGATCTGGTTTTTAAAAGTAGTTTTTCACATATCGAGCAACAAGGCTTCGTAGCCTACAACATGTAGGCCTAGGCCTATATGAATCCTAAACCATACAATTTAGGTATACAGAGGACATTAAAATTAAGTTTCTATGATGCAAAGATTCCTATAAATCAATACACAATACCTATTCATTCTTCCATGCTAATGATTTAACTTAATAGATGTTAGTAGCAGGAATATTGGACAGCCATCTTCCATTTCTAAAATACCGCGTTACAAAATCTATTTCTAGTTCATTACACCAATGGAAATTTGTTCCAAAAACATATCTAAAGATTGCTATTTGATAAATACATTGCCTTACTTGTAATAAATAACGATTCCTTTTAGATGAATTCCCCTAAAAGCGAGTTTGATGACACCAACGGTTTCTTTGAACCGACGAAGCGGACAGATTCCGGGTCACTGATGTAAATTTGTAATGCCAATTAGCACTCCTTCAACCGGGATGGGGTAGGACCGGTTTGGCGCTATGTGCTACTCACACACAAACCGCGGTGTTTATTGTTGTGTATTATTTCTAATACCCAACATGAAATATTCACCTTTGTAATAAATATTTTGTTCCCCACAAAGGTTAAAATTCCCCAATTGCAGGAAAATAGAACGGGGGATATGAAAAGGTGTTTCAAAACTGTTAATCTCTATCAAAGGGGCAAAGTTCAAAAGTGCACACGGCTTCCTGCATCCCATGAATACAAATCATTTGACAGTACAAGTGAAATGCATTTTTTCCCTTTTGACGTAGTTAGAGGAGGGGGAGAAGAGGGGAGGGAGGGGGGGGGGGGGCTTCCATTGCCCCTAAACGAACTAAGCAAAATGCTAAAGGAAGTTCTGCTTGAAACCAAATTTGAGTTTGCATTTTCTAAAAATTACTCTCAAATCAGATTCAAATTTGCATCACTGTTATCTTGGGGATATCATGTCATTTTATTTTATCTCGATACTAATATGAACTATTTTAATCTGATTTACATACATTTGGAGTATTAACAACACATTTATGCCTAGGCCTACCTCTATTTCATAATCTTTATTATATATACAGTATATTGCCTATAAATTAGCTGCCAGTCAGAAAGTTACAAGAATATTTTACCCCGGTAAAGTAAGACCATGATGTTTAGGCCTATACATATTTCATAATTTTATATATGTATGTATGTATATATATATATATATATATATATATATATATATATATATATATATATATATATATATATATTTGACTTTATGAATTGCTGGCAACCTTCTATAATGAAGCCAGAAAGTCACAAGAGTATTTTATACCGATAAACTAGACCAACTTGACACTGCCCTTCCATTTATCTTTCTTTTGCCGGAAGAGAAGATACACCAACAAAAATACGACTTAAACACCCTCCATTATTGGCCCAGTTCCCGAAATTATTGAAAAGTCGATACCAGTTGAAAACCATTTCGTTTCTTTTGAGAAAATAACACAACGATATGAATATTTGTTGATGCATTTTTCGATAAATTTTTTTAGAGCCATTTTTGCTTGCCCTGTCATATCGGGAGAACAATGGATCAGAAAGATGTCCTTTTTTTCATTGTTCCAAAAAAGAAAAAAAAAGTAAAGGTAATTAATCCTTTGTTCCGCCATACTTCGCTGAACAGGATTTTTTCATTTTTTTTTTATTTAATCCAAACACACATTGTTTCACCAGAACTACCGATACGTTTTGGCTCGGTTTACGGTCTAGGTATATTCCTAGACCGAGGCTCGGCTTATTGCCTTAGAAAACTGAAATAGAAAGAGTCACCTTTTTTCATTATTTACGCACACGAGTCAAGAGCCTGATTACTGAACGACATACGTGAATCAATAGGCCTACTTCGATGAAGTATTAAAAATACTTATAGAAGCTCGTGCATATACATGTACACACGCACATAATGTACGTTTCTTAGTAGACACTTCTTAATAAGAGATACTGCTTAGTGTTATAGATACATATCACTTACTACGCCTATTGACTCCAAAGGGCCTCAGTTAGATTTCGCCAGTCTTCTCTACCTCTTCATTCATCATCTCCCACGTCACGTTTCGTAGTCCTCAGCCATGTAGGCCTGTATCTTCCAACTCTTCTGGGACTTTGTGGAGCCCAGTTAAAACTTTGGTGAACTAATCTCTTGGGAAGTGCGAAGAGCATGTCCAAACTATATGTCTCATATGGTTCCATTTCTAATCCTGTGAGTATATATATATATATATATATATATATATATATATATATATATATATATATATATACACATATATATATATATATATATATATATATATATATATATATATATATACACGAGATTGGCGTTCTGAAAGCGATTAGACTAAAGTCTCCCATTACAGCCACTCCGCTCTGACTAGCGAAGTGATGAAAACTGGCCAAACGCCAGACATGAATAAGGACACGTCTCTGGCCTTTGTCCTGCAGTGGATTGGAAACGGCTGCGTCTATTGCAATATGTATCACAACCCAAGAGAAAAATATACATGGCGTTTCCAGCATGCACAGATCCTACGACTCTCCCCCCCCCCCCGTCAACATTGAAGCCTACATATCAATATTTATTTTTCTTTGCCGAGAGAGACAAACCACGAGGAAACAAACAAACAAACAAACACAGGACGAATAGATTTGTTCCGATTCACAGAACTAGAAAGATGTTGAATAGGAAACGACGTAAATGGAGAGGTGAAAATCTTTTTTTTTTTTTTTTTTTTTTTTTTTTAGGAAATGGGAGGGGGAGATTAGAAATTAAAAATATGTTACGTTTAATTCTATCATTCCCCAGATGAACCTTTCATAAGACTTTCTATTGGCGGGGGGGGGGGGGTTAAAAATTTTTTTTTATTAAGATTACATTTTTGTTAGAGGGCGCAATCGACTTTAGAAATACAATTAGGATTTGAATGATGAATTTTAGCCCTATAGCTACAGTAGGTGCAAGGGCCGAGGAGTACATTCAACTCCAAGGTATAACTAGGGGACAAATAGTTATAGTCTTTCTCCCATCCAGCGTATAAACTATGTCCACATATTAATTCATGATCATCACCATCCTAAATCCTGTTGGTTATTTTCTCCTTCCCCAATCCTAATCATTATCCTTGTATCCTCCTTCCTATCTGGGGAGGAATTTGAACGGAATCTGGAGGAAGTTGAACAAGACCTAAAGCTGGAATCACACTAGGGTTTTTTTTTTTCTTTTTTTACCAGCAGCGAGCCGTTGCTTCCGAAAATGAGAAACCGGGAGCTTTCCCTCGAGATATTGGCTTCACAACTGGACTGGAAGCAGCGAGCACAAACCGCGAGCATGACTTCGGATGTAAACAAACAAGATGTCTGTTGTAAATAGGACGTGCTCTTGTCTGGCAATCTTGAGTCTAACAAGCCTCAATAGATAAAGGAAAATAGCTTTGTTCATCCTGTGCTAGTTGAAGAATTCCTCAATTCACGTAATATTCCGAGAATAAATATTCCAGCAACAGAACATTTTTGGCCGCCATGATGATGTCAGCTAATTGGTTTTATTTACACTTTTTTCATATTTGCTCCTCGAACCGCGAGATCGTAGTCTGAGGCTACAACACTTTCGCTCGCTAGCATCGGCTGGAGGTTGGCGAAAACCTCGCGCAGGAAACGACTAGTGTGATTCCAGCATAACTTGAATGAAACCTGAAGGAGGAAGTTGAACGAGACCCTTTAAAAGAAAATTGAACGAAACCTGCCATAGGAAGTTGAACGAAACCTGCCTTAGGGAGTTGAACAAGAACTACAGGATGAAACTGAAAGAAACCAGTAGCCTAGGTATTATATGCAGACTCTCAGGGTGTTCGTCTGAAGGATTGATTTTACAAATAGACATGAAAACAGAAGCATGGTCAAGTTAAAGAAGGTGGACAATTGAGGAGAAAAATGGAATGAATAAGATAAAAAAGCTGAAAAGAATGCAACAGGCCATCTGACCACTCTGCGTCCTAGACCTACTTTGCTAGACCTCAGCCTATTCCTTTCTCCCTAACTAGGGTTGTAGCTTAGATGCCAATAATGATAATAATAATAATTCTAATAAGTGTCTTGTAGTTTATATATGAAAGATCTGTTTTAATGTAGTTCCATTTTAATTGTTCATTGCTTCTCATATAGTTATTTCCTTATTTCCTTTCCTAACAGATATTTTTCCACGTTAGAGCCCTTGGGCTTATAGCTTCCTGCTTTTCAAACTAGGGTTGTAGCTGAGCTAATAATAATAATAATAATATAGTTATCTATTTCTTTATTTCCTTTCCTCGCTGAGCTATGTTTCCCTGTTGAAGCCCTTGGGCTTATAGCTTCCTGCTTTTCAAACTAGGGTTGTAGCTGAGCTAATAATAATAATAATAATAATATAGTTATCTATTTCCTTATTTCCTTTCCTCGCTGAGCTATGTTTCCCTGTTGAAGCCCTTGGGCTTATAGCTTCCTGCTTTTCAAACTAGGGTTGTAGCTGAGCTAATAATAATAATAATAATAATAATATAGTTATCTATTTCCTTATTTCCTTTCCTCACTGGGATATTTTTCCCTGTTAGAGCCCTTGGGCTTATAGCTTCCTGCTTTTCAAACTAGGGTTGTAGCTGAGCTAATAATAATAATAATATAGTTATCTATTTCCTTATTTCCTTTCCTCGCTGAGCTATGTTTCCCTGTTGAAGCCCTTGGGCTTATAGCTTCCTGCTTTTCAAACTAGGGTTGTAGCTGAGCTAATAATAATAATAATATAGTTATCTATTTCCTTATTTCCTTTCCTCGCTGAGCTATGTTTCCCTGTTGAAGCCCTTGGGCTTATAGCTTCCTGCTTTTCAAACTAGGGTTGTAGCTGAGCTAATAATAATAATAATATAGTTATCTATTTCCTTATTTCCTTTCCTCGCTGAGCTATGTTTCCCTGTTGAAGCCCTTGGGCTTATAGCTTCCTGCTTTTCAAACTAGGGTTGTAGCTGAGCTAATAATAATAATAATAATAATAATAATATAGTTATCTATTTCCTTATTTCCTTTCCTCGCTGAGCTATGTTTCCCTGTTGAAGCCCTTGCGCTTATAGCTTCCTGCTTTTCAAACTAGGGTTGTAGCTGAGCTAATAATAATAATAATAATAATAATAATATAGTTATCTATTTCCTTATTTCCTTTCCTCGCTGAGCTATGTTTCCCTGTTGAAGCCCTTGGGCTTATAGCTTCCTGCTTTTCAAACTAGGGTTGTAGCTGAGCTAATAATAATAATAATAATAATAATAATAGTAATAATAATATAGTTATCTATTTCCTTATTTCCTTTCCTCGCTGAGCTATGTTTCCCTGTTGAAGCCCTTGGGCTTATAGCTTCCTGCTTTTCAAATTAGGGTTGTAGCTGAGCTAATAATAACAATAATAATAATAATAATAATAATAATAATAATAATAATACGCCCTCTATGACGTTTGGATTGATTCAATTCAAAAGATATTGGCCATATGGAGCAGTGTTGGGGCTTAGTAGGCTATCCAGTGCTTAGATGACACTGGAAAACCTAGTTTGCATTGTAATGAATAACTTAAAAACACGTTACGCTGAGACCCTAGTGTAGTGGTGATCCTTTCCCCCTCCCCCCAAAATGAGCCTGCCTCTTAAGGGTACACTCGGGCACATTATTCTGTCTTATTTATCTTCCTCTTGTTTTTGTTAAAGTTTTTATAGTTTATATAGGAAATATTTATTTTGGTGTTGCTGCTGTTCTTAAAATGTTTTATATTTTCTTGTTTCCTCCCTTCACTGGGCTGTTTTCCCTCTTGGAGCCCGTGGGCTTATAACATTCTGCTTTTCCAACTCGGGTTATAGCTTAGCAAGTAATAATAATAATAATAATAATAATAATAATAATAATAATAATAATAATAATAATAACAGCCTCTTGGATTACCTATAAGTACCTTCCCTTGGTAATCACAATTCTGACCCAGCAGCATGGTTATATTGAAGAGGTCATAATCTATTGAATTCGGGCAAATGTGACCTCTTCAAGTTCCGTTTCCTTTCCACTTAAATCATGATCTGACCCCTTCGGCAGAGTTCTTTAAAACATCTTGCTGATAAGTCATATCCTCATTAAACATTTTATTTTCATATCTAGATTATGCATATGCAAATACATCCAACTTCTTTCACTATGTGCATAATGTATACACTAGATTCGCATTGCAAAATCATTTTTTGTATTTTTGGGGGGTCACAAGTCACCATCATTATTATTATTATTATTATTATTATTATTATTATTATTATTACTTTTAATGGCTAAGCTACAACCCTAGTTGTCAAAGCAGGATGTTATAAGCCCAAGGACCCCAACAGGGAAAATAGCCCAGTGAGGAAAGGAAACAAGGAAAAATAAAATATTCTAAGAACAGTAACAAAATTAAAGTAAACATTTCCTATATAAAGTTTAAATACTTTAACAAAACAAGAGGAAGAGAAATTAGATAGAATAGTGAGCCCGAGTGTACCCTCCAGCAAGAGAACTCTAACCCAGACAGTGGAAGACCATGGTATAGAGGCTACAGCACTACCCAAGATTAGAGAACAATGGTTTGAGTTGGAGTGTCCTTCTCCTAGAAGAGCTGCGTAATTGTGACTTGCTTGAAAATGGGAACAGTAAAACAGTAAAGGTGTATTATTGGTCTATTATTTTTCCTTGTCAAAAAGGGTTAAACTATAAATTTGATTTCTAGTTTTTCCTAGAATTTAGTCCACAAGGACCAGCTCTGGGGCCAGGGAGGTCCTTCACCGGGGAGAATAATCCGGAGAATCTAATATACGTGCAGATCTGCACACTTCAGTGATAGTCGTTGATTTGCTAGCCAAGCTACAACTCTAGTTGGAAAAGTGGTATGATATAAGC
>NC_090753.1:76610200-76620200 GCF_036898095.1 Palaemon carinicauda
CACATGTAGTGTATGTGCGTGTAAAGAGTGTATGTGCGTGTAAAGTGTCTTCTGAAAAAGGTCACCTTTGAAGATTATTCTAATGAATGATTCCAACACCAACGAACAGCTGACTCATCTATCGAAACCGATTTTTCTAATTACAAATTGTCCATAAACTCCTGATCTTTCTCCGGCAAGGAGACAAATTACCTATTGCCAAAATTACGACTTATAAGAGGACCGTCTTGCTTTGAATTCCCTTATCGACTAACAATAGATCTTGTAATGGAAATCTGAATGCAGCCAAAACGCAAAATGATAATCGAAATTAAGAACCATATAATGACTAGAATATATCCTACAGGTAAAGCCGGTGGCAAACTGTACACATTCAGAAACAGTTTGAACTGGGAGTTTTGCCTTTCGGGATCCATTTGTGTGAAGAGGTTGGACGACTCGACTGGTGTTGGGGGTGGTGGTGATGGTGGTGGTGATGGTGAGGGGGAGGGAGGTGATATCTATACAATAGGTGTTGTAAACCCTCCCCCTCCTCAGTGCCTTGACTTTGCCCTTTTGTATTACAACGCTTCAGAATGCTGCTGCTGTTTCATCTTCTGTTACAGCTTCCATCTGATATTTTGTATTTCAACACTTCAGAATGCTGCTGCTGTTTCTTCTTCTGCTGCAGTTTACATTTGATATTTTGTATTACAACGCTTCAGAATGCTGCTGCTGTTTCTTTTTCTGCTTCTGCTAAAGCTTCCATCTGATATTTTGTATTACAACGCTTCAGAATGCTGCTGCTGTTTCTTTTTCTGCTTCTGCTAAAGCTTCCATCTGATATTTTGTATTACAACGCTTCAGAATGCTGCTGCTGTTTCTTCTTCTGCTACAGCTTCCATCTAATATTTTGTATTACAACGCTTCAGAATGCTGCTGCTGTTTCTTCTGCTACAGCTTCCATCTAATATTTTGTATTACAACGCTTCAGAATGCTGCTACTGTTTCTTCTTCTGCTGCAGCTTCCATCTATTTTTTATTACAACGCTTCAGAATGCTACTACTGTTTCTTCTTCTGCTGCAGCTTCCATCTATTTTTTTACTACAATGCTACAGAATGCTGCTGCTGTTTCTTCTGCTACAGCTTTCATCTGATATATTGAATTACAACACTTCAGAATGCTTCTGCTAAAGCCTACTTCCGATATCTTGTATTTCACAGGTTCAGAATGCTTCTGCTACAGCTTCCATCTGATATTTTGTATTACAACGCTTCCGAATGCTTCTGCTCTTGCTACAGCTTCCATCTGACATTTTGTATTATAACGCTTCAGAATGCTTCTGCTACAGCTTCCATCTGATATTTTGTATTACAACGCTTCAGAATGCCTCTGCTACAGCTTCCATCTGATATTTTGTATTACAACGCTCCAGAATGCTTCTGCTACAGCTTCCATCTGATATTTTGTATTACAACGCTTCAGAATGCTTCTGTTCTTGCTACAGCTTCCATCTGACATTAGAGCAAGATTGGCATTATTTCATACAGACATTCCCATGATATACGATCCAAAATGCTCTAATTTTGAGAAGCCTTTTCAGTTGATTTCGCCTCTCTCACTTTCAGAGCAAGAGGTCTAGTTTTACGGGCAAATGGAACAACGACGAAATTAAATTGTGATGTGCATCATTTCAGCGATATTGGAATATCATAATTTCTTGTCTTTTACAGAGTATATTATCGTCGATTAGCAGTGAAGAACAGAGATTCTCTTCCAACTACATTTATAGATAGCTTTTTACGTACAGCAACTGAAGAAGAAGTGACATTTAGTTTTCGTGGGTCCTTAATGTTAAAGTACATACATGTATTTATAAAGATCATATTATGCTTTTATATGCAAACCGCATCACACCAAGTTTGAATATTCTAGAATCTTCTTAAACATCAGTGCTTGGAGTTATTGTCTATTTGGAGATATCACTAAAAAACCCATCTTCTCTGATTAGCCACACAAAAATCCTTACCAATCTCAGTTAAATTCCCTCTTTATATTACATTTAACTACACATTTATTTAATATTCCAATAAATGTTTTTTTTTTCTCGAAATCTTAATATCCAGTTATTTTCCCCTTTCTTGTACCCATGACAATATGAGGACCAATCATGGCTAAATAAACACCAATTTTTTTAACCAATAAAGAAATTTCAGACAATTTTCTGTGTCGAAACAAGTGGCCAACCTCGAACTAAGAATCAAATATGCCAACTTGAGAATCTGCTTCAAGAGGCCTCACCAGAATCTGACAAAAGACTCGCCCAAGCGTTGTTCAATCCTTCAACAGCTGACAAACAAGCGATTCATCAAAGCAACCCTCTCGCACTAGGCCATCAGTATCCACCTGGCGTAGGATTGCTTTGTTCCTAGATCTTACCAGAAGGCAAAGAATATAAAATCACCCTTTAAAAAAAAAGTAAAAATAAAAAAATTTCTCTACTTTCTTTTTTTCACAAATGGTCAAATGACTTCTTCCCTTGTCTTTCTAAACCTAAATCCTTAAATGTACTTCCTGGTGACCCAAACAGCCAGGCGTGGATGGACCAAGGAGCCAATTTCACAGTTCACTGTCCTCGTCTCCCCGTTGATGACGAAGATAGCAGCCTCCGCAGGTGATACCATGTAGTGCCCGAACACCCCGGAGGAGACGATGCCCCGGTTGGTGTTGCCCCACTCGGCCAAGAGAGGAGACATGGCCTTGCCCACTCCCGTGATCATCTCAACCTTGCCTGGTTGAAGACGAGAGATAGAGAGGAGGGGGGCTTTGAAAAACTTTAATCCTTCGTCATCTCTTTGTTAAAATTAGAATGACTAACAGACTCTTTGTTAATTGAGGTGTTCACAATACCAAGGATCTTGAAAACTTGAAGCGTTATTTTTTATTGCTTCAATATCTCCTAAAAATATTCTTCTGTTCAAATTAAAATCGGTACTTGGATCCGCTCATAAATCGACAAGATATGAGTGTTTGAGTATTGCCAATTTTCAAATGCGTTTATCCCGTGATTTTGAGTTTTTGGTGACCCTTAGTATAGTGAACGCCTCAATTGTGGGAACACCCCATGTTTCTAAAACTACAATTATGTGAGGCTAGTAATTAAAGAGAACGTACAGTTGGACACTGGGATTCCTGGCACACCTCGCTCTGATGAATTACACACTTGATGCAAGAGAAGTAACTAAACAGAGATGCTGAGATGGTGGGCGATGTTACGCAAAGTAACTCTAACCACAGTAAGAGTGTGACATTGAGGCCTTCCTCGTAAAAAGGTGTGCCAGGAAGTCCAGTATCCAGCTGTACATTTAGAGACATGCAACTATAGAAATAAAAATGATTTAAACTACATTTTTTCTAGACTAAATTCTGCTGTAACCCCTTACAGCTATTTAAAAACTACAATCAAGTGAGACTTATTTCTTCTAGACTAAACTCTATTTTCAATCCATAATCAAGGGTCAATCGCCATCTAAAATACACTACTGACAACGATTTAAAAAATAACTACAGCTATGAGACTCCCATTTACTTAGATAAATTCTTCAACCATGTGACAAATAAAGACACTAATTGTCTTTGAATACTGTATATTGTAAACAAGTAAACACACACCTTTTGAAAAATTACAATTTACTGACTGTCACTTATAAATAAATATACTATAGGCATTACCACTAATACAAACACATACACACACTTTATATATATAAATATATACACTAGTGTACGCGTCCCGTCAAAAGTGATGGCTAAATATCTATACAGACACATCACGTCTCACCAGGAAATGACTGTTCCCTCTCCCCCCTACACGAGAGATGTCAGAGAATGTCGCTGAGAGCATTACCGGATATATATATATATATATATATATATATATATATATATAGAGAGAGAGAGAGAGAGAGAGAGAGAGAGAGAGAGAGGGAGAGACTTGCTCTTTATTACACCGAGTACGGTATATATATATATATATATATATATATATATATATATATATATATATATATATATATATATGTACATATATATATATATATTTATATACATATATATATATACTATATATATATATATATATATATATATAAATCTTTCCAATCACGTTCAGCCCTCTCCATCCCTAGGATAGTGGGGAGAGGAGACAGTCATACCCTAGTGAGAGGGGAGGGGTGCGTGTGCGTGAGCATATGCAAATATTTAGCATACATTTTTGACAGATCTCTTACACTACTGTGTATATATATATATATATATATATATATATATATATATATATATATATATATATATACCGTTTACATACAAATTTTATTAACTAAAACAATTCCCCAATGATCCTTTACCCAACACCTTTAAAACTATAATAATTTATTTATTGTTGCTTGGCCTCAGAATTTTATATAATACATTTCCCCCCAACTTATCTTAACATAGACCCTTACTTACTAAAATATTTCCCCTAATGACCCTTCATCTAATTCTAAGACCCCTTTTTACTTAAAATATTTTCCCTAATGATCCTTGATCTACGACCTTTATTTATTCAAAATATTTCCCCTAATGATCCTTGATCTAAGACATTTATTTGCTTAAAATATTTCCCTCGTGACCCTTGATCGAAGACCTCAATTTACTTATAATATTTCCCCAAAGGACCCTTGATCTAAGACCTCTGTTTACTTGAAATATTTCCACCCCCCCCCCAAATGACCCTTGATCTAAGACCTCTATTTACTTATTTCCCCTAATGACCCTTCATCTAATTCTAAGACCTCTTTTTACTTAAAATATTTCCCCTAATGATCCTTGATCTAAGACATTTATTTGCTTAAAATATTTCCCATAATGACCCTTGATCTAATACCCCTATTTACTTACAACATTTCCCCTAATGATCCTTGATCTAAGACCTCTATTTACTTAAAATATTTCCCCTAATGACCCTTGAGCTAAGACCTCTAGTTTCTTATAATATTTCCCCTATAGACAATTGATCTAAGACCTCTTTTTACTTAAAATATTTCCCCTAATGATCCTTGATCTAAGACCTCTATTCACTTATAATATTTCCCGTAATGACCTTTGAACGAAGACCTCTATTTACTGAAATATTTCCCCTAATGGCCCTTGATCTAAGACCTCTATTTACTGAAATATTTCCCCTAATGACCCTTGATCTAAGACCTCTATTTACTGAAATATTTCCCCTAATGACCCTTGATCTAAGACCTCTATTTACTGAAATATTTCCTTTAATGACCCTTGATCTAAGACCTCTATTTACTGAAATATTTCCCCTAATGACCCTTGATCTAAGACCTCTATTTACTGAAATATTTCCCCTAATGACCCTTGATCTAAGACCTCTATTTACTGAAATATTTCCCCTAATGATCCTTGATCTAAGACCTCTATTTACTTATAATATTTCCCGTAATGACCCTTGACCCAAGACCTCTATTTACTTATATTTCCCTTAATGACCCCTGATCTAAGACCTCTATCTACTTAAAATATTTCCTCTAATGACCCATGATCTAAGATCTCTATTCACTGAAATATTTCCCCTAATGACCCTTGATCTAAGACCTCTATTTACTGAAATATATCCCCTAATGACCCTTGACCTTACCTGTGTGGAGGTCAAGGAAGAAGATGTCATCCTTGTCAGTGGAGGCAGCATACATGTCATAACTATGAGTCAACCTAGATGGGAAGAATGTGACGTCACTGACGTTGAGGGTTGTGATGACGTCGAAGACGTACTCCAGACCGTGATCTAAAAGAAGGAGACGGAAAAGTGGGTATTATTCAATGCATGAGCCATTCCTTATTCAACATAGGCTTTGTGGACCTGTCATGAAAATTACATCAATTACATTCTATGAACTTCACTTAAAATAATGCAGATTATGCAGAGTAATGTATGCAATGTCTTACATATATAATTCTTCATTATCAAATATAAAAATTCAAGCCTCAATGATTTATTTGTATCATTATGAAATGGTAAAACAAGGTTACTGATCCTATTTCCTACACTATTCCAAGGCTCGCCGAAGTAGGTGGACAGCCAATTTTAAGAAAATAAAAAATCATACCAGTAAAATGGCCATGTAATTATTATCATTACTAGCTAAGCTACAACCCTAGTTGGGCAAGAAGGATGCTATAGGCAAGGGGCTCTAACAGGGGAAAATAACCCAATGAGGAAAGGAAATAAATAAACTACAAGAGAAGCAATGAATAATTAATGTAAAATATTTAAAGACCAGTGACTTCATATATAAACTACAAAGAAAGACACATGCCAATCTGTTCAACATAAAAACATATCATTCTCCTCACCTGTAACTTTTTGGACAACGATCTTAACATGGTACAAGGTATCCACAGTGATGACCAGTGACGAGTCAGGTACGACGTGGGGTGTTCCCATGAGGGTCGTCTTGTGGCTAAGGACTGCATCCGTCAGGTAGTCCAAAACCAGCTGTCCAGTGCGACGTCCAGTGACTGGTTCGTGGCATTCCATGACCACCAGGCCATCTAGTTGAGTTGATAAATAGTCATGGATAAGTCTTTTGCTAAAATCTGATGTGATAGGAAATGGGTGTGTGAAAATTTTTAGATTTTTAAAACTGATAGGATAAGAAAGATGGGTGAATTTTAAGTTTTTAAAGCTGATAGGATAAGAAAGATGGGTGAATTCTAAGTTTTTAAAGATGATAAGAAAAGAAAGATGGGTAAATTCTATGTGTTTTCAAGCTGATAGGATGAAAAAAATGGATGAATTATAAGTGTTTTAAGCTGTTATGATAAGAAATATTGGTGAATTTAAGGGTTTTAGGCAGATAGAATAGGAAAGATGGGTGAAATTAAGGGTTTTAAACTGTTATGATAGGAAATATTGGTGAATTTAAGGGTTTTAGGCAGATAGAATAGGAAAGATGGGTGAATTTAAGAGTTTTTAAGCTGATAGGATAGGAAAGATTGGTGAATTTAAGGGTTTTAAGCTGTTATGATAGGAAATATTGGTGAATTTAAGCGTTTTAGGCAGATAGAATAGGAAAGATGGGTGAATTTAAGGGCTTTAAGCTGATAGGATAGGAAATATTGGTGAATTTAAGAGTTTTAAGTTAATAGGATAGGAAAGATGGGTGAATTTCAGGGTTTTAAGCTGATAGGATAGGAAAGATGGGTGAATTTCAGGGTTTTAAGCTGATAGGATAGGAAAGATGGGTGAATTTCAGGGTTTTAAGCTGATAGGATAGGAAAAATGGGTGAATTTAAGGGTTTTAAGCTGATAGGATAAGAAAGATGGGTGAATTTAAGGGTTTTAGACTGATAGAATAGGAAAGATGGGTGAATTTAAGGGTTTTAAGCTGATAGGATAGGAAAAATTGGCGAATCTAAGGGTTTTAAGTTGTAATAGGAGAGGAAAGATGGGTGAATTTCAAGTTTTTTAAAAAGCTGATAGGATAGGAAATATTGGTGAATTTACGGATTTAAAGCTGTTAGGATAGGAAAGATGGGTGAATTTAAGGGTTTTAAGCCGATAGGATAGGAAATATTGGCGAATTTAAGGGTTTTAGGCTGATAGAATAGGAAAGATGGGTGAATTTAAGGGTTTTAAGCTGATAGGATAGGAAATATTGGTGATTTTAAAGGTTTTAAGCTGATAGGATAGGAAATATTGGTGAATTTAAGGATTTTAAGCTGATAGGATAGGAAAGATAGGTGAATTTAAGGGTTTTAAGCTAATAGGATAGGAAAGATGGGTGAATTTAAGGGTTTTAAGCTGATAGGATAGGACAGATGGGTGAATTTAAGGGTTTTAAGTTGATAGGATAGGAAAGATAGGTGAATTTAAGGGTTTTAAGCTGATAGGATAGGAAAGATAGGTGAATTTAAGGGTTTTAAGCTGATAGGATAGGATAGGTGAATTTAAGGGTTTTAAGCTGATAGGATAGGAGAGATGGGTGAATTTAAGGGTTTTAAGCTGATAGGATAGGAAATTTGGGTGAATTTAAGGGTTTTAAGCTGATAGGATAGGAAAGATGGGTGAACTTAAGGATTTTAAGCTGATAGGATAGGAAAGATAGGTGAATTTAAGGGTTTTAAGCTGATAGGATAGGAAAGATAGGTGAATTTAAGGGTTTTAAGCTGATAGGATAGGAAAGATGGGTGAATTTAAGGGTTTTAAGCTGATAGGATAGAAAAGATAGGTGAATGTAAGGGTTTTAAGCTGTTATGATAGGAAATATTGGTGAATTTAAGCGTTTTAGGCAGATAGAATAGGAAAGATGGGTGAATTTAAGGGCTTTAAGCTGATAGGATAGGAAATATTGGTGAATTTAAGAGTTTTAAGTTAATAGGATAGGAAAGATGGGTGAATTTCAGGGTTTTAAGCTGATAGGATAGGAAAGATGGGTGAATTTCAGGGTTTTAAGCTGATAGGATAGGAAAGATGGGTGAATTTCAGGGTTTTAAGCTGATAGGATAGGAAAAATGGGTGAATTTAAGGGTTTTAAGCTGATAGGATAAGAAAGATGGGTGAATATAAGGGTTTTAGACTGATAGAATAGGAAAGATGGGTGAATTTAAGGGTTTTAAGCTGATAGGATAGGAAAAATTGGCGAATCTAAGGGTTTTAAGTTGTAATAGGAGAGGAAAGATGGGTGAATTTCAAGTTTTTTAAAAAGCTGATAGGATAGGAAATATTGGTAAATTTACGGATTTAAAGCTGTTAGGATAGGAAAGATGGGTGAATTTAAGGGTTTTAAGCCGATAGGATGGGAAATATTGGCGAATTTAAGGGTTTTAGGCTGATAGAATAGGAAAGATGGGTGAATTTAAGGGTTTTAAGCTAATAGGATAGGAAATATTGGTGAATTTCAGGATTTTAAGCTGATAGGATAGGAAAAATGGGTGAATTTAAGGGTTTTAAGCTGATAGGATAAGAAAGATGGGTGAATTTAAGGGTTTTAGACTGATAGAATAGGAAAGATGGGTGAATTTAAGGGTTTTAAGCTGATAGGATAGGAAAAATTGGCAAATCTAAGGGTTTTAAGTTGTAATAGGAGAGGAAAGATGGGTGAATTTCAAGTTTTTTAAAAAGCTGATAGGATAGGAAATATTGGTGAATTTACGGATTTAAAGCTGTTAGGATAGGAAAGATGGGTGAATTTAAGGGTTTTAAGCCGATAGGATAGGAAATATTGGCGAATTTAAGGGTTTTAGGCTGATAGAATAGGAAAGATGGGTGAATTTAAGGGTTTTAAGCTGATAGGATAGGAAATATTGGTGATTTTAAAGGTTTTAAGCTGATAGGATAGGAAATATTGGTGAATTTAAGGATTTTAAGCTGATAGGATAGGAAAGATAGGTGAATTTAAGGGTTTTAAGCTAATAGGATAGGAAAGATGGGTGAATTTAAGGGTTTTAAGCTGATAGGATAGGACAGATGGGTGAATTTAAGGGTTTTAAGTTGATAGGATAGGAAAGATAGGTGAATTTAAGGGTTTTAAGCTGATAGGATAGGAAAGATGGGTGAATTTAAGGGTTTTAAGCTGATAGGATAGGATAGGTGAATTTAAGGGTTTTAAGCTGATAGGATAGGAGAGATGGGTGAATTTAAGGGTTTTAAGCTGATAGGATAGGAAATTTGGGTGAATTTAAGGGTTTTAAGCTGATAGGATAGGAAAGATAGGTGAACTTAAGGATTTTAAGCTGATAGGATAGGAAAGATAGGTGAATTTAAGGGTTTTAAGCTGATAGGATAGGAAAGATAGGTGAATTTAAGGGTTTTAAGCTGATAGGATAGGAAAGATGGGTGAATTTAAGGGTTTTAAGCTGATAGGATAGAAAAGATAGGTGAATTTAAGGGTTTTAAGATGATAGGATAGGAGAGATGGGTGAATTTAAGGGTTTTAAGCTGATAGGATAGGAAAGTTGGG
>NC_090753.1:76625200-76635200 GCF_036898095.1 Palaemon carinicauda
AACACACACAAATTGGGGCGAAAACATAACCTCCTTCCAACTTCGTTGGGGGAGGTAAAAATAAAATTAGACTTGAGCAAACAAGAAGAGGCAACATCTCCCTGATATAAATAATAAAAACAATTGAAATATTTCATTGACCACTATTGAGAGGAGGAAAAAAAATTCGTTTGTAAATTCATCATCAAAGAAACTAAAGGACAATATCTTATATTACTTATGACCAAAAAAATAAGGTAGTATTTTTTTCCATGTAGAGGGAAAAACATGAAAAAATATTAAACAAAAAATCTAAAGTAATGCCTGAATTATAACGAAAAAAAAAAAACTGAGAGTAACAGTGATTAAAAAAAATCATTCCTGAGAGTAACAATGATAGAAAAATATATTTAAAAGAAAGACCAAGGAAAAGTCATAATAAAATATCTCTCTCTGACCTGTGTTGGAGGCACAAACAGGTTCTTGACCAGGTCAAAGTGACCGTCAATAGGCTCTGGGTGGACAGTGTGGTGTTTTTTCTTCTGTGAGGCATCGCGAATCACCTGAAAATAACAAGAAAAACATTAGCTCTGTTTTAATAATAATTATGAGAACTTAATTGACTAAAATGGTAATCATCTGGAACAGATGATCGATCGATTAAATATCACTTTTAAAAATCCATAATGAATATATACAAACAGATTTTAAGCGGCCTCAGTAAGAACATTTTTTTATCTGGATGTTTCATCGCTTTGAGAGACAATTTATCTGGATGTTTTCACAGCTTCAATATAATTTATCTGGATGCTTTTACAGTTTCAAGACAATTTATCTAGATGTTTTCACAACTTCAAAACAATTTATCTGGTTGTTTTTACAGCTTCAAGACAATTTATCTGGATGTTTTCACAGCTTCAAGACAATTTATCTGGATGTTTTCACAGCTTCAAGACAATTTATCTGCATGTTTATACAGCTTCAAGACGATTTATCTGGATTTTTTTTTACAGATTCAAGACAACTCATCTGGATGTTTTTACAGCTTCCAGACGATTTATATGGTTGGTTTAACTACTTCAAGACGATGTATCAGGATATATTTACAGCTTCAAAACGATTCATCTGGATGTTTTAGATTCAAGACAATTTATCTGCATGTTTATACAGCTTCAAGACGATTTATCTGGATGTTTTCACAGCTTCAAGACAATTTATCTGGATATTTTTACAGCTTCAAGACGATTTCTCTGAATGTTTTCACAGCTTCAAGACGATTTATCTGGATGTTTTCACAGCTTCAAGACGATTTCTCTGAATGTTTTCACAGCTTCAAGACGATTTATCTGGATGTTTTCACAGCTTCAAGACAATTTATCTGCATGTTCATACAGCTTCAAGACGATTTATCTGGATTTTTTTTTACAGATTCAAGACAACTCATCTGGATGTTTTTACAGCTTCAAGACGATTTCTCTGAATGTTTTTACAGCTTCAAGACAATTTATATGGTTGGTTTAACTACTTCAAGACGATGTATCAGGATATATTTACAGCTTCAAAACGATTCATCTGGATGTTTTAGATTCAAGACAATTTATCTGCATGTTTATACAGCTTCAAGACGATTTATCTGGATGTTTTTACAGCTTCAAGACAATTTATCTGCATGTTCATACAGCTTCAAGACGATTTATCTGCATGTTTATACAGCTTCAAGACAATTTATCTGCATGTTTATACAGCTTCAAGACAATTTATCTGCATGTTCATACAGCTTCAAGACAATTTATCTGCGTGTTTATACAGCTTCAAGACGATTTATCTGGATGTTTTTTTTTTTACAGATTCAAGACAATTCATCTGGATATTTTTACAGCTTCAAGACGATTTCTCTGAATGTTTTTACAGCTTCAAGACGATTTCTCTGAATGTTTTCACAGCTTCAAGACAATTTATCTGCATGTTTATACAGCTTCAAGACAATTTATCTGCATGTTCATACAGCTTCAAGACAATTTATCTGCGTATTTATACAGCTTCAAGACGATTTATCTGGATGTTTTTTTTTTTACAGATTCAAGACAATTCATCTGGATATTTTTACAGCTTCAAGACGATTTCTCTGAATGTTTTTACAGCTTCAAGACGATTTCTCTGAATGTTTTCACAGCTTCAAGACGATTTATCTGGATGTTTTCACAGCTTCAAGACGATTTCTCTGAATGTTTTTACAGCTTCAAGACGATTTATCTGGATGTTTTTACAGCTTCAAGACGATTTCTCTGAATGTTTTTACAGCTTCAAGACGATTTATCTGGATGTTTTTACAGCTTCAAGACGATTTCTCTGAATGTTTTCACAGCTTCAAGACGATTTATCTGGATGTTTTTACAGCTTCAAGACGATTTCTCTGAATGTTTTTACAGCTTCAAGACAATTTATATGGTTGGTTTAACTACTTCAAGACGATGTATCAGGATATATTTACAGCTTCAAAACGATTCATCTGGATGTTTTAGATTCAAGACAATTTATCTGCATGTTTATACAGCTTCAAGACGATTTATCTGGATGTTTTCACAGCTTCAAGACAATTTATCTGCATGTTCATACAGCTTCAAGACGATTTATCTGCATGTTTATACAGCTTCAAGACGATTTATCTGGATGTTTTTACAGCTTCAAGACGATTTCTCTGAATGTTTTTACAGCTTCAAGACGATTTATCTGGATGTTTTTACAGCTTCAAGACGATTTCTCTGAATGTTTTCACAGCTTCAAGACGATTTATCTGGATGTTTTTACAGCTTCAAGACGATTTCTCTGAATGTTTTTACAGCTTCAAGACAATTTATATGGTTGGTTTAACTACTTCAAGACGATGTATCAGGATATATTTACAGCTTCAAAACGATTCATCTGGATGTTTTAGATTCAAGACAATTTATCTGCATGTTTATACAGCTTCAAGACGATTTATCTGGATGTTTTCACAGCTTCAAGACAATTTATCTGCATGTTCATACAGCTTCAAGACGATTTATCTGCATGTTTATACAGCTTCAAGACGATTTATCTGCATGTTCATACAGCTTCAAGACGATTTATCTGCATGTTTATACAGCTTCAAGACAATTTATCTGCATGTTTATACAGCTTCAAGACAATTTATCTGCATGTTCATACAGCTTCAAGACAATTTATCTGCGTATTTATACAGCTTCAAGACGATTTATCTGGATGTTTTTTTTTTTTACAGATTCAAGACAATTCATCTGGATATTTTTACAGCTTCAAGACGATTTCTCTGAATGTTTTTACAGCTTCAAGACGATTTATCTGGATGTTTTTACAGCTTCAAGACGATTTCTCTGAATGTTTTTACAGCTTCAAGACGATTTATCTGGATGTTTTTACAGCTTCAAGACGATTTCTCTGAATGTTTTCACAGCTTCAAGACGATTTATCTGGATGTTTTTACAGCTTCAAGACGATTTCTCTGAATGTTTTTACAGCTTCAAGACGATTTATCTGGATGTTTTTACAGCTTCAAGACGATTTCTCTGAATGTTTTTACAGCTTCAAGACAATTTATATGGTTGTTTTAACTACTTCAAGACGATTTATCTGGATATTTTTACAGCTTCAAAACTATTCATCTGGATGTTTTACAGATTCAAGACAATTTATCTGGATGTTTTCACAGCTTCAAGACAAACAAAAAATGGTCTCGATCCTTCCAACCTCACACAAACACTCAATCAGACCACATTATCTTCATAGATGTTTTGATACCTTCCACATAAACACAAACTACATATATACCTAAATAGACACATTTTTACCTGGATGATTTAACTACTACACTAACACACTCACATAAATTTTGGATTTCTGCTTAAACACAAATATTAAGGGAGTTATTCATTACTTTATTTTCTTACCTATAAACAAATATACTATACTCATTTTTTTTAATGAGGCGCATTTGAACTGACTCGCAGCGGTGCCCTTTTAGCTCGGAAACGTTTCCTCCTCTCTGGTTGGTTAGAATTATCTTGTTCAACCAATCAGCGATCAGGAAACTTTTCCGAGCTAAAAGGGCACCCCTGCAAGTCGGTGCAAATCTGCCTCACTAAAAAGAATTGACTATAATAAA
The DNA here is from genome assembly GCF_036898095.1 of Palaemon carinicauda. Taxonomy (NCBI): domain Eukaryota; kingdom Metazoa; phylum Arthropoda; class Malacostraca; order Decapoda; family Palaemonidae; genus Palaemon; species Palaemon carinicauda. Next base: position 76,629,342 of record NC_090753.1, read on the forward strand.
CTCATTCATAAGGTTATTTTTCACTTATACACTCAGAAACACAATCATAGATTTAAAAGCAAATACATGTAACTATTAATATAAAATGTCTTTTATATATTTACAAGAGAATATATTTCTTTGATCAATTATAACTCCTACATAAAACACACATTCAAACCCCTCCTACATAAATACATCAAAGCACGGACACAAAATTACCTGTAGGGGAATGCCTCTTTCTAGAGTATCAGAAAAGATTATACAATCCGTGAGGAGATCTCCAACGTAAACAAATGCAGTCATAGACATACATACTTAAGGTATCTTGAGTCCTTGTAAGCAAACACATTCAATTATCCATTCACATAAAAAGTATTGAGATGATTCAACAAGTAAACAAGTTCAAGTTGAAAAAAAAAAAATAAACAATTATCCATTCACATAAAAAGTATTGAGATGATTTAACAAGTACGCAAGTTCACGTGAAAAAAAAAAGAAAAAAAGGAAGAAGAAAAAAAAAACAATTATCCATTCACATAAAAAGTATTGAGATGATTTAACAAGTACGCAAGTTCACGTGAAAAAAAAGAAAAAAAAAACAATTATCCATTCACATAAAAAGTATTGAGATGATTTAACAAGTACGCAAGTTCACGTGAAAAAAAAGAAAAAAAGGAAGAAGAAAAAAAAAACAATTATCCATTCACATAAAAAGTATTGAGATGATTTAACAAGTACGCAAGTTCACGTGAAAAAAAAAGAAAAAAAAACAATTATCCATTCACATAAAAAGTATTGAGATGATTTAACAAGTACGCAAGTTCACGTGAAAAAAAAAAGAAAAAAAAAGGAAGGAAAAAAAAAACAATTATCCATTCACATAAAAAGTATTGAGATGATTTAACAAGTACACAAGTTCAAGTTGAAGAAAAAAAAGTGTATCTTTGAAAAAATCGAATACATACACATTTACCAGCATACATACATACATACACACATACACATTTTCACCTTGACAGCTTTGACACCTTCAACTAAAAACAAGTTTACGTGAAAAAAAACACGTGTATGTTTGAAAAAATCAAATACATACACATTTACCAGCATACATACATACACATTTTCACCTTGACAGCTTTGACACCTTCAATTAAAAAAACGTAAACATATTTACTTGGATAGTTTTGACTCCCTCGTCCTTGGTGGAACGCCAGTTCAAAACCCAAACTTGATCCAGATTAGGAACGTAAGATACCTCTACCGGGTACTGGTCAGTCACAATCACCTGTTGGAACCCAAGGGAACAAAAATAAAGGTTAAGAGGAACCGGTTTTTTAGTCTCAGTTCTAAAAAAAACTACATAAATGCGGTTATAGTATGAATTATCATTGAACTCTGTTTGTATATTTATCTTCCCAATATATAGAAGAATTACGAAATATATAAATCTACAAAAAGAGATTTAAAACAAATATAAAGATCATCATCAATAATTATCGATAGAGAACGCTCCCATGATTACTCACGTCAACAACGACCATCTGCTGGACGGAGACCACCAAGACGCGATCCCTTCTGGGCTGGGTGACATAGATGTATCTTTCGGCGACGTTGATGGCCCTCCCCCAAGAGCAGTTGGTACCTGTTGGGGGAGAAGATGGTATTAATAGGTTCAGTTAATACTGCCAAAAAAATTTGCCTTGATGGTTTCTACTGTAGTGGGATTTTGTTAATTTTTCTCAATGTGGGATTATGTACTGTGGGATTTTGTCCTACGGGATTTTGTCCTATGGGGATTATGTCCTGTGGGAATTATGTCCTGTGGGGATTTTGTCCTACGGGATTTTGTCCTATGGGGATTTTGTCCTGTGGGAATTATGTCCTATGGGGATTATGTCCTATGGGGATTATGTCGTGTGGGGATTATGTCGTGTGGAGATTATGTCCTGTGGGGATTATGTCCCGTGGGATTTTGTCCTGTGGTGATTATGTACCGTGGGGATAATGTCCTGCAGGAGAGAGAGAGAGAGAGAGAGAGAGAGAGAGAGAGAGAGAGAGAGAATCTTTCCTTTTCCCTTCTCCAAAGGAGAGAGACGTTGTTAATATTCTTCATTAGAGAGAGATGTAAAGAGATAGTTACTTTTCTTCCTTAGAGAGAGAGAGAGAGAGAGAGAGAGAGAGAGAGAGAGATCTTTCCTTTTCCCTTCTCCAAAGGAGAGAGACGTTGTTAATATTCTTCATTAGAGAGAGATGTAAAGAGATAGTTACTTTTCTTCCTTAGAGAGAGAGAGAGAGAGAGAGAGAGAGAGAGAGAGAGAGAGAGATCTTTCCTTTTCCCTTCTCCAAAGGAGAGAGACGTTGTTAATATTCTTCATTAGAGAGAGATGTAAAGAGATAGTTACTTTTCTTCCTTAGAGAGAGAGAGAGAGAGAGAGAGAGAGAGAGAGAGAGAGAGAGAGAGAGAGAGAGAGAGATCTTTCCTTTTCCCTTCTCCAAAGGAGAGAGACGTTGTTAATATTCTTCATTAGAGAGAGATGTAAAGAGATAGTTACTTTTCTTCCTGAGAGAGAGAGAGAGAGAGAGAGAGAGAGAGAGAGAGAGAGAGAGAGAGAGAGAGAGAGAGAGAGATCTTTCCTTTTCCCTTCTCCAAAGGAGAGAGACGTTAATATTCTTCATTAGAGAGAGATGTAAAGAGATAGTTACTTTTCTTCCTTAGAGAGAGAGAGAGAGAGAGAGAGAGAGAGAGAGAGAGAGAGAGAGAGAGAGAGAGAGAGAGAGAGAGATTGTTACTCTTCTTCTTCTTCCTCCTCCTCCGTAACAAACATCCCAGACAGCCCCAGCAGCAGCAGCAACAGCAGCTGAGGCGAAGACGTGCCTAAGGATTCAAACAGGGCTCCTCCCAAACTCATTGAAGACAAACTTAAAACCTGCGTCGAGAATGCATTCACTCCACGACAACTTGGGAAGCCTCGGCGCGTCTGAGAGTTTCAACAGGATCTTAAACATCTCGCTGATTATGAAATGGAAGTAAACAAGCTATGCTCGACTGGGGAAGAGTTTCCTTCACACGGAACATGCAAGTCGTCATCAAGAAGATTATGGAGAATCAGAATTTCATTTTAATAGGGAATATGGTAATTCGGAAAGGACACTCTCTCTCTCTCTCTCTCTCTCTCTCTCTCTCTCTCTCTCTCTCTCTCTCTCTCTCTCTCTCTCTCTCTTTATATATATATATATATATATATATATAGGTCTGTTTATGGTCTTCCTTTGCCAGTCCACACCTGCAAATTTCTTAGTTCAACAATCCATCGTCTTCTCTTGCTTCTCCTACTTCTTTTACAATCTCTTGGGACCAATTCTGTCATTCTTAATGCCCATCTATTATCTGTCATTCTCTTTACATGACCTGACCATGTCCATATCTTTTTCTTACTTGTTGTTAGAATATCGATACTCTACTATATATATATATATATATATATATATATATATATATATATATATATATATATATATATATATATATACATATATATATACATATATATATACATACATATACTGTATATAGAGAAAGTATAAGATATGCAGGTAGGTCCACCTCATTAAATATTTTTCTTTTTAGAGAATGTGGCATTTTATCTTTCATAATCACATTATGTTTACCAATGCTCTCCATCCCATGCTTATCCTTCATCTAATTTCAGTCTCGCGTCCTGGGGGTAAACACATACTGTCTGTCCTAAGTAAGTATATTCATTAACAATCTCTAGAGACTTGTCTATAACTCTTAGTTATCTTCTCTCTGCCTCTTCATTGAACATTATCTTAATTTTACTCATATTGAATTTCAGCCCTACATTTCTGCTTTCTTTATTCAAATTTTTCTTACTAAAGCCTTAGAACATAAGCTAGTTACAACTTAAAGAGCTATGGAAAGAATAATGATGGGATTAACAGAGACAGAAAATGATCAACATGGATACGAGAGTAAACTAAAGTAGCGGATATTCTAACAACTTGTAAGAAAAAGAAATGGACATGGCAGGACATATGAGAATGACAAATAATAGATGGACATTAAGAATAACAGAATGGGTACCTAGAGACTGCAAACGAAGCAAGGGAAGAAAGAGAAGACGATGGGTTTACTAACTAATAAACAGACGCAAGTGGAGAGAACAGGTCTGAGGCCTTAGTTCTGCAGTGGACTAGTAACGTCTGATGATAATGATGTTATAGTGTATATATAAACACAATGACCATTCTACAATAAATGCTAACTTAGTAAATTTTAATATTTTCGGATAAGTTTCTAAATTCTCACAAGACAATTCTAATCCAAATTTGAAATATAAAATAGAAAAAAACACAATTCTTCTACCAAGACAGGATACGAACCCGGGTTTTAAGATGGATGCTGCAACACTCAAATTATCAAACTATCATGAGAATTTAATATTTAATTTAAATTCCGCCACCGTGTGAAGATACTTCATACAACTAAAACAATGCAATTATTCTTTCATGAGTAAATTACATATAAAAAAAAAATAATTCAACTCATGGCAACTCTACTGACCTTTATCTCCGCAGACGTATTCTTGAGTCCCTGGGATGACGTCAGTTCCTTGTATGACGTGGAAGAGTCTACACTCGTCAGGCTCGTATACAGCCACTCCCCAATCGTGGAACACGAAAACGCGACTCTCCTGCTGCTCACCAGCTTTGGAAAGGAGGGCAAGAGAAAAACATGTCATTAGGAAAACTTCGGCAATGTAGGAGGAAAATCTAGGGAAGAGACAATTAAAGGAAGAGACAGGAAAAGGAAGAGACAAGAAAAGAAGAGGCAATGAAGAAACAAGGAAAGGAAGAAACAAGAAAAGGAAGAGACAGGAAAATTAAAAAAACAAGAAAATGAAGAGACAGGAAAAGAAAGAAACAAGAAAAGGAAGAGACAGGAAAAGGAAGAAACAAGAAAATGAAGAGACAGGAAAAGGAAAAAAAACTGAAAATGAAGACTTGAAAAGGAAGAAACAAGAAAGGGAGGACACAGGAAAATGAAGAAACAAAAAAAGGAATAGACAGGAAAAGGAATGGACAAGAAAAGGACGAGACAATTAAAGGAAGAAACAGGAGAATGAACAAACAAGAAAAAGAAGAGACAGGAAAAAGAAAGACAGGAAAAGGAAAAAAAACAAGAAAATGAAGACAGGAAAAGGAAGAAACAAGAAAAGGAAGAGACAGGAAAAGGAATAGACAAGAAAAGGACGAGACAAATAAAGGAATAAACAAGAGAATGCAGAAACAAGAAAAGGAAGAGACAGGATAAAGAAATAAGAAAAAGAAGAAACAAGAAAAGGAGGAAACAAGAAAATAAGAGACAATTAAAGGAAGAAATGAGAAAAGGAAGAGACAAGGAAAGGGCAAGACATTTACAGGAAGAAACAAGAAAAGGAAGAGTTAGTAAAAGGAAGAGATATGTTAAGTAAAAATTAAGCTAGTTTTTAACGAACAGCAATTGGCATATAACCGGATAATAGTTGCTGCAAATCTGTGTATAACCAAGAAAGAAAATCTAGGGTAAATGTGTGTATGATATAGGACATGAGAGAGAGAGAGAGAGAGAGAGAGAGAGAGAGAGAGAGAGAGAGAGAGAGAGAGAGAGAGAGAGAAGTACAGTTGGTAAGTTGCCAATGGTAAAAACATTAGCTAACGTGATGAGAAGTTAAAGGATCTGGTGAACGTCGTTCGTATGTATGTATGTATGTATGTATGTATATATGTATTATTATTATTATTATTACTAGCTAAGCTACAACCCTAGTTGGAAAAGCAGGATGCTATAAGCCCCAGGGCTCCAAACTGGAAAAA
>NC_090753.1:76647700-76675200 GCF_036898095.1 Palaemon carinicauda
ATTACAGATAACCATACTATCAATACTATATAAATCACCATCTACAGTATACTCTTTCAATCACGATCTATACTTTTCAATCACAATCTATACCATTTCAATCACCATCTATACATTTCAATCACCGCCTTTGATATTTCAATAACCAACTATACATCTATACTTTTCAATCACCATCTATACATATATATTTTTTCAATCACCATTTATACATCGATACTATCTCATCACCTTCTATATATTGAAACTTATAAACCACCATCTATACCTCTATACTTTTACAATCACCTTCTATATATCTATATTATTTCACCATCTATACATCTATACTTTTACATTCACCATCTATACTATTTCAATCCCCACTATACACCTATACTTTTCAATCACCATCTATACTATTTCAATCACCATCAATCCATCTATACTTCTCATTTACCATCTGTACAATTTCAATCACCATCTATACATCTTCCTTTTTCAATCACCATCTATTCATCTATATTTTCCATTCACCATATGTACATCTATACTTTTCAATCACCATCTGTACAATTTCAATCCCCATCCATACTTTTCCCCTTTTCAATGACCATCTATACCTCTATACTATTTGAACACCATCTATACATCTATATTTTTCATTCACCATCTGTACACCTATACTTTTCATTCAATATCTGTACAATTTCAATCACCATCTATACTTTTCCCTTTTTTCAATGACCATCTATACCACTATACTTTGTGAACACCATCTATACTTTTCCCTTTTTCAATCACCATCTATACCTCTATACTATTTGAACACCATCAATACATCTATATTTTTCAATCACAATCTATACATCTACACTTTTCATTCACTATCTGTACAATTTCAATCACCATCTACACATCTCCCTTTTTCAATGATCATGTACAGTACACATCTATACTTTTTGACCACTATCTATATATCTTTATTTTTCATTCACCATATGTAAAACTATACTTTTCATTCCCCATCTGTACATTTTCAATCCCCATCTATACAAACATCTATAAGAGCAATGAGAAATGGTGTGAAAGGAAACATTAAACAACACAAAATATAAAACGTGACCTTTAATGTACACCAGTTTGAAGGCAACGGACTGCAGCCACGTCTCTCCCTGTCTGGTAATGGCTTCAAGATTAAGACAAATTGCTTAGGAAATTTATAATCTTTATCTCCTTACGAGAGAGAGAGAGAGAGAGAGAGAGAGAGAGAGAGAGAGAGAGAGAGAGAGAGAGAGAGAGAGAGAGAATCTTAAGGGGTAGAAAGAATGAGACTTTAATATATATATATATATATATATATATATATATATATATATATACATACATATATATACATATATATAATATATATATATATATATATATATATATATATATATATATATATATATATATATATATATATATATATATATAGAGAGAGAGAGAGAGAGAGAGAGAGAGAGAGAGAGATGGATGTCATTTATTTACACATTCTTAAATGGAGATTATATTTTGACCCCAGTAGGGTATCCCTAACCCCCACCCACCACCCCCCGAATGCGGACCCATCTTGTAGGGCTCTACGGGGTTTTGCAAACGTCAATAAACCCATCCATAAAACAACGCATAAACCAGCAATAAACCCAGGGTTTTGGGGGGCTCCCTAATCGGAACTTCTTTCCTTTTAAAACATCAAGGAGAGAGAGAGAGAGAGAGAGAGAGAGAGAGAGAGAGAGAGAGAGAGAGAGAGAGAGAGAGAGAGAGAGAGAATTTTATATATATATTATATATATATGTATTTATATACATATATATATATAATATATATATATTATATTATATATATGTATATATATATGTATATATACACACACATATATATATATATAAATACATATATATATATATATATATATATATATATATATATATATATATATATATATATACACTAGCATACGCGGCCCGTCAAAAATAATGACTAAATATTTAAGATGGATATGCACAAACGCACACACATTCAATCATTCCCACCCCTCCCCCTTTCTTAATTACAACACAGCAGTGTTGGGTAATTTATGGAGATTGTGGTTTTCGAGTGTACCTCTCGGTGTACTCACCAGGCTACGAATACTCCCTCTCTCCCTCCCGAGGGACGGGGAGAGATCGAGTAACGGGAAGGAAAGGAATATATATATATATATATATATATATATATATATATATATATATATATATATATGTGTGTGTGTGTGTGTGTGTGTGTGTATGTGTGTGTATGTGTGTTCCTCTTCAAGGTGTAAAGTAAACATTTTTACTTTACACCTAGAAGAGGGCCAATGTGTATTGGCCGAAATATAGTGATTTATTTATATTTCCGTTGTTTCTTTTATGGGCCTTTTTGAAGAAACGTGTTGAACTGTTCGATTACAGTTAAAGGTAAGATACACGCACACACACACACACATATATATATATATGTATATATATATAAATATATATATGTGTGTGTGTATACAGTATGTGTATATATATATATATACATATATATATATATATATATATATATATATATATATATATATATATATATATATATATATATAGTAGACACCTTATAAGACATTTATGAAAGAAAGAATGAGCATCTTCAATCGAAAAAAACAGAAATAAACTTGATAATAAAATGATAAAAAGAGAGGAAAAAAAAGAGACCACCAAACGGAAACACTCTCTAAAATGGCGCCTTGGTCTCATACAAACGTCATATACAGGTGCTTCCCTTGTCCCGACATCGATATAGCCCTATTGGAAAAGGGCCCATGGGGAGAGAGAGAGAGAGAGAGAGAGAGAGAGAGAGAGAGAGAGAGAATCCCCAGAGCCTCATAAGATAGTCTTCGCTATTGGTAGGTATAACGCTGCCCTTTCATCTGATAGCCTCCTTTCTTCAGGATGTCTCCTCTATTTTAGGAAACATTTCGGTCTTATATTTTTTTTTCTTCTCCATGGAGAGGTCTATTGTTATATATTTCTTGTTTTTACAATGGGGATTTTTAGATGAAAATAGAAATGTATCTCTTTTTTTTTTTTTTTTTTTTGTTTAAAAGAAAATCTGGTGTGATCATTAAAAAAAAAAATCATTGGAGATGATATTTATACATCATTCAAATAGAGTAAGAAGTATGTAGTATTTGCTAATTCTTTACATAAAGACAATTTCATATTTAATGGGTTATCTATGTAACTTTTAGTGATTTTTTCACGGAAATCTATTTTTCTTTTTTTTCCCAAATATAGGAACTTTTTAGATGTTTATTTTCCAACTAAAGATTATAATCAATCTTCCTTTTTTCTTTTTTTTTTTAAACAGGAAACCCATAAATAACAGTTTTGGATATTCAAAAATAAAATATCTGCAGAGATTTTTGCGATGAAATTTACCATTGTGTATATGAAACAAGAGCGAAATATGCAGCGTTGATAAACATAGGGATGAGATATCTAGAAGTGGTTTGAACCTGTGGTGAAAATGTAAACCGATTGCTTAGGGGAAGGGTGGCATACATCAGAAGGCGATGGGGAATATAAAAGTTCCTGGTATGTGATATGCAAAAGGGTTGGGAAGGATGTTGAATAATCTTTCAATGTTATTGTAACAACTGTTTTTTAAAATGTGTTTGGCTGTACTTCTCTATATATCTTTTGCGAAAGAGTTCTTCTCCCAGGCTCATATTTGACGTCGACCCACCATATTCGAGTATCTACCGCATGCATATATATATATATATATATATATATATATATATATATATATATATATATATATATATATATTCCCTGAGGTCAATAGCATAAATTTTAACAAAACTTTAAATTTGTCGCGACTTGAATATGTGACCTTTCACAGGTAACACACACAAATATATATATATATATATATATATATATATATATATATATATATATATACATATATATATATATATATATATATTTATATATATATATATATATATATATATAATCATTTACAAAACATTTATATATACATATGTAAACAGAAAATTTCAACAGCTGCGAGAGAGAGAGAGAGAGAGAGAGAGAGAGAGAGAGAGAGAGAGAGAGAGAGAGAGAGAGAGAGAGAGAATAATTAAGTTAAAATACTTTAACCCAAAACTTAAGTCATCCCCTACTTGTGTACAAAAATCCCAGCCATCGACGCATGAAAAAAAAAAAAAAACACACTTTTAAGAAAAAATAGGAATGTAACATTACCCCAATTTTAAAGTTTGTCCGACGATCTCAGGAAACTGCTCTTAAGAGGGTTGAGCCTGGCGAGTATTAAAAAAAAAACACGTTTATAAAAAAAAAAAAAAAAAAAAAAAAAAAAAAAAAAAAAAAAAAAACTTTATCTCGCCTTTACCTTGCAGGCTTTGTCTTAAGAGGGATATTAATCTGGTGGTATGCTTAGTGGTCTGGTGCCAGCAGCAACAAATTAAGGCGAGGCCTTTTGAAAAACCTTAAAGGAACTTGCTACTAAACTTGGCGGACTGGTACCGGTGAGAATGAGTCGACACCTGTAAACAACTCACTGTAACAGAGGCCTCTTTTTAGGTAGTAGCACCAGGGCACCAGCTGCCCGTTGAGATACTACCGCTATAGAGTGTTATTGATTCCTTTGACTGGCCAGACAGTGCTACATTGAATCAACCTTTCTGGTCACTGTTCATTTTTCCTTTGCCTACACATACACCGAATAGGCTGGCCTATTCTATCCACATATTGCTCTGACCTCAAACACCTGGCAACACTGAGATTACCAAATATTTCTTCTTCACTCAAAAAGTCAATTACTGCACTGTAATTGTTCAGTGGCCACTTTCCTCTTAGTACAGGTAAAAGAGACTCTTTAGCTATGGTATGCAGCTCTTCTAGGAAAAGGACACTACAAAACCAAACTATTGTTTTCTAGTCTTGGGTAGTGCCATAGCCTCTGTACCATGGTATTCCACTGTGTTGGGTTAGAGTTCGGTAAATCTCCGCGTCCTAAAATAAGCGGCAATGTATTGAAACCCAGCAGATAAAGAAGGAATTTACTGGAACAGACAGCAAACGTTAGCAGACTGATGTAAGAGGCAATGGGTAATAGATAATAATGATGCCTCTGGAAACAGTAAACCTTAGCGTCCTGGAACAAGCGGCAATGTGTTGAAACGGTGAGCCGATAGCCACCAGATCAAGAAAGTTGAAAAAATGTCTCAACAGACAATTTTCTCCAATCAACTGCGCCATATGCCAAAAGAAACCCTAGAAAGGGGGGGGGGGGGGTTACTCTTTGGACATTGTCGGGACCTTAAATTAATTCAGAATATCTGAGGACGGGAGATTTTAAAGGGATCCGGAAAGAAATGTGGAAATAAAAATGGAATAGATGAATCGTAAAATGGCTAATTGTGATAACTGGTTGCGTATGTATAGCAGTGGTTTGAAAAGCTTTTAAATACATTTAGAACATAATTCCAGATATATAATATATCGATATGAAAAGATACATTTTTAACAACAAAATAAGAAAAAACTGAAAAAGCCTGATGTTTTTATAAATGTAACATAGTCATAATTAGGTCATAATATACGAAATTAACGTAAGGTTGATTTTATTTCAACAAACGTTGAATTTTACTTGTAAAATTATTTTTTCTTATTATGAATTTGAAAGCTAAGATCAACTTTATATATAAATCATACCTTTTAGTAATAAAAAGAATAGATAACGCGGAACTAACCACACCCCATAATTTTATAATAAACCCAGGATATGATAATTATAGGGTACAGTCACGTTCATAAGTGATGATACCGAGTACTTTTACTTTCGGACACATTATCAACCTAAAAAGCAACATCTGGCAACTACAGAAGCTTGGATAGCAAGTTCCCGATAAATGGCTGATTTAAAGGGATGTGTTATGTTAATTACCGTAGTAACTTGCTTGTAATTTCAAACTCTGGTATATTTTTCTTGGAAAAAGAAAAGCTAAAAGGGAAAAACTATAAGGATAAAAATCCCAAGCACTTATTAAAAATAAAATTTCATTACTGGGTCTATTGGTCTGAAAATTTTCCTTTAGGTATGAGCCTACTTGAAGGTGAAGGATGATATGGAGAGAAGTTTGGGGGAAGAGCATGCCTTTAGATCGAAGGCATTGGATAGGGAGCATTAGGGAACCGACAATCAAATTTCAATACTAGGTCTATTGGTCTGAAAATTTTCCTTTAGGTATGAGCCTACTTGAAGGTGAAGGATGATATGGAGAGATGTTTGGGGGAAGAGCATGCCTTCAGATCGAAGGCATTGGATAGGGTGCATTAGGCAACCGACACCTTAATGTAGGGATAACGGTGGGGAAGAAGAAGAAGCATCAACCTACTCGACTTGCATATGATAGTTATTGATGTAAATATATCATTATTCAACGGAAACATTAAGGATAAAAGGAATAAAAACGTGGTACTTCACATTGGCAATGACCTGGTTATTATTATTATTATTATTATTATTATTACTATCCAAGCTACAACCCTAGTTGGAAAAGCAAGATGCTATAAGCCCAGGGGCTCGAACAGGGAAAAATAGCCCAGTGAGGAAAGGAAATAAGGAAATAAATAAATGAAGAGAACTAATTAACAATAAATCATTCTAAAAAAAGTAACAACGTTATCCTGCTCTTGAGTAGAGCATCGGGATCGTTCTTTTCTTGGCCAATTCTTGAGGTTGTCGTCTTCACTGAAACGTTTGATCCATCCGGATGCTGTTGTCTGACTTATATCTAATTTACGGCTAATTTCGATGAGGAGGATATTATTTCCACGCATTTCTATCATGACTGAACTTTCCTGTCGTTCAGTTCTAGAATTTATTTGATGTTGCCCATGATGCTCCACCATCCCAACGTCACCTAAGCGAATAGACCACATACTGAATGTCACCGTATTGTCAACTGACAAGCCTTAAGCCTATTAAATGGGTAGGGATCGAACCCTGGAATCTAATGTTGAAGGTTCGAGCCCTGGAATCCAATTAAACAACTCTGAAGCTTAAGTGGCTAGGGATCCAACCATGGAGTCCAATGAAACTAGCCTAAAGCATATAAAACTGGCTGAGCTCGAGCCCTGATATTCAATGAAACGAGCCTGAAGCGTATTGACTGACTAGGGATTGAACCATGGAATCCAATGAAACGAGCCTGAAGCAAATTGACTGACAAGGGATCGAACCCTGGGATCCAATGAGACCAGCCTGAAACGTATAAAACTTGCTAGGAATCGAACCTTGGAATCAAATGAAACGAGTCTGAAGCATATTAACTAGAACAGATCGAATCCTGGAATCCAATGCGACCAGCCAGAAGCGTACTGACAAGCTAGGGATCGAACTCTGGAATATGTTTGGGTGAGGTGAACGTCCATTAAAAAAAGGAAAAAAAAAAAAAAAGTATCAACCTATAGACGATCGTTTAGTCAACTTGACGGACTGAGACGGATCTGGCAAACTGGGATAGATGGATGACCTTTGCAGATGGGACACCATCTGTCCCCACAGATCAATTAGACCCAACACGGCTTTTGAAATTGTGATGGATTGAGATCTGCTGGACTCGGGGTTCTAAAAGAGAAAGAATGATTGGAAATGGGGTTAAGTCTAAGATGAAAGGAAAACATTGAAGTAAACACTTCTAAATTGATTGATTTGAGGTTTTCTGGCATCCTGGCATCTACGGTAAACACTTCTAAAGCAACAGACAGTCTTTTGTTTCTGGAATTACTGACGAAGTGTCTGTAATATCGAGGGAAAAATCTTGGTACAAGTGATGAAATCTTTGTAATACTTGTCAAATTTAGAATGATTTCAAGAAAAAAATCAGTACCGGCTTTTTTCTAATTTTAAAGCAACAGACAGTCTTTTGTTTCTGGAATTACTGACGAAGTGTCTGTAATTTCGAGGGAAAAATCTTGGTACGAGTGATGAAATCTTTGTAATACTGGTCAAATTTAGAATGATTTCGGAAGAAAATCAGTACCGGCTTTTTTCTTATTTTCAGGAAAGGGTAAATAAAAATAGAAGAGAAAAGAAATACCGAGAGATATTGGGAAAAAAGATGCATTAAGAATTCCAAATCTCTGAAGCACAACTTCACGAAAAATAACTAAATGAAGAAAATCTAATAAAGGTATTACGTCATCTACATTAAGCCTTCACAGAGTTAAGTTCAATAACTTCATTTCAGCAAATAAAAACAATAATCTAATTCACTCCAGCCATCTCTCAAGCATAAAGTGATTCCATTTACTGATTATCAGTCTATTGTTGTTTACCCTTGATCCAATAAAACAACCTTTTGCCTATTTTAAGTTTTCAATTACCCGTCTTGCTTTAAATAGAACTATTAATGGGTACATCAAGAGACGTTGCTTAAACGTATTGCATTGATAATATGGTTTCAGGAACGTTTAAGATTGATTGATTGATTGATTGAAAGTTTTCTGGCATCCTGACATCTAAGGTCATTGACGCCGGAACGTTTAAGAACATTCATTAGGCATCCGTACCTGGTAGTTAGTCGACTGTGCTTTATCGTAACAAGGGTACGGAAGAAGTAGTTGAAAATACCGCACCATATTAGCTGATAACTGAAAAGCTAAAACTCTCTTTGGTACACTCAAATCAGAGAGAGAGAGAGAGAGAGAGAGAGAGAGAGAGAGGGGGGGGGATTCCACCTTTCATAGGAAGTAGTTGGAAATACCGCACCATATTAGGTGATAACTGAAAAGCTAAAACTCTTTGGTACCACTCAAATTAGAGAGAGAGAGAGAGAGAGAGAGAGAGAGAGAGAGAGAGAGAGAGATTCTACCTTTCATAGGAAGACCGTTAAAGTCCAAACCATCGTCCGGGACTTCTCTAAATTCGACCAAACCATTACTATGCAAAGTGACGCCATCGAAAATTCTATAGTCTGCTCTTAACAACAACAACAACAACCAACACCAACAACAACAACCAACAAACAAACATAACGAGTAGAAAACCGATACGAATTGTAAACAAGAAACAATTTAAGGATATTTGTATATTGTAGTAAACTCCCTACAAATCAAAGGATACTCACAATAAATATTTTCAAGGAGGGCCCTATAAACTTGGAGACCTTACACTTAGCGACACTCCTTTGATCTGGCAAAATCACATTTTGAAGGAAATTTCAAATAAATCTTTTAAAAAATCCTAATATATGGATAAAAAAACGAACGAATTTGAACAAACTTTAACGATCTGGAAAAACATCCTAAATAGTTGGGGAATTTTCCATGAAAAATTCCTATAAGTCTCTGAAAAACTCCCTAAAATATGGATAAATCCCAAGCGGCTTTGATCTAACTGTAAGCATCTGGATAAATATCTTACATATTTGGAGAAAAATCCTGCATAGTAAGAAAACTCTCAAGTCCCTAAACCTCACAATGCCTGTAACTCTTGTTGGTAACGTCCTTGCCTGGTGATCTCCAGGCTGGGGTTCGAGTCCGGCTCAAACACGTTAATTCCTTTGGTCGCTGCAACCTCACCATCCTTGTGAGCTAAGGATGGGGGGTTTGGGGGAGCCTATAGGTCTATCTGCTGAGTCATTAGCAGCCATTGCCTTGATTCCTTAATAACTTGGTGGAAAAGGGGCTTGGGCGCTGATCATATGTATATGGCCTGTCTCTAGGGCATTGTCCTGCTTGATAGGACAATGTCACTATCCTTTGTCTGCCATTCATGAGCGAGAAACGTCTTTAAAGGTCCATTATAAGCATGTCGTTACCAAAAAATGTCTACTGCGTTTCTTCGTCCTTCTCTCTCGCTTCCAACTCCCAAAATCTCCCATTCTTCTTCCCTTCTTCTGCGGGGGGGGGGGGGAGGGGGCCCGCTTAATTAGTTTAAATTAGCCTTTGCTGTCCTCAGCACCCTAGCTATCCAGTTCCACCCTCATCCAATTATTTTACATAATGCCGACATAAACTCAACTTGGAGCGGTATTATTTTCGCTTCCAGCCCATTCGCGAATACTATTTCCGCCTCGAAATATAGCGCCGTTTGTTGTGTTATTAAGAATATTAATAATCCCGCCGTCCTAACTTTCTTCAGCTGGATTTAGCAGTGTTTAATGTACGCAGTTTCTTTATTTATTTCGACATGAAGAAGGTAACTATTTACATTAACATTTGCAGTATTTTTTTTACGATGAAACATTGGTGTATGCTAACTCAAGACCAAGCCATAGAGAGCGAAATAGTTCTCAATTCATTCGCAGCAATATATATATATATATATATATATATTATATATATATATATATATATATATATATATATATATATATACATACATATACATATACATATAGGCCTATACTGTATATACATACACACAGTTAAACCTCAAACATAAATAAGAACAAAACCGAGGCCTTTGCCCTGCAGTGTATTAGAAACGGCTACATTTGTTGTTGTATAGATGTATGTATGTATGTATGTATGTATGTCTCCCTTCCCTTATAAACAAAAGAGGGTTTGTTTATATCTATATTAAAATCTATCAAAACGACCTTAAAGCAATTATCCGTTCACAACTGGGGAAACACTGCAAGTCATTAGGTGGGGCAAAATAAAACCAGTTTACAGTGAAAATAAAAGAGTGGGGGCAGACCCACTTGCTGTTTTACTTCTGTCATTTTCAGTGTGAGATGGAACATTCCCCGTTTCAGAGGTGATTGAAAAACGTCCTTTGAGAAGAAGTAGAAATAGAGAGAAAAAGACAAAGGGCAGACCCACTGACTGTTTTCATGAAGAGGACAGGGCAGAACACACCCTAGTGAGTAACCATAAGTGGACAGAAGATTTAGCTCCAGATGTCAGGGGAAGATACAGAGAAGTTAAAACAATAAAGATGGGGTAGACCCACCTGCTATTCAGTTTGGATGAATAAGTTATTTTCATGGAAATAATTTGTTATTGAAATCATCCTCATCATCATCTCCTACGCCTATTGACGCAAAGGGCCTCGGTTAGATTTCACCAGTCGTCTCTATCTTGAGCTTTTATATCAGTACTTCTCCATTCATCATCATCTACTTCACGTTGCATAGACAACAGCAACGTAGGACTGGGTCTCCTAACTCGCCTAGTGCCTTGTGGAGGTCAGTTGAAATAAACAATAACGAACAATAAATTGCCCAATCTCGTCTACACAAGAGGTCATTTGATGACACAACACTACGCCAAGAGGGACAACTCTTAATTAAAGGGATCGGTGACAAATGAGGTCATTTGGAACAATAGGACTAGCTCCTGGTTGCCCTAACCTCTCTCTCTCTCTCTCTCTCTCTCTCTCTCTCTCTCTCTCTCTCTCTCTCTCTCTCTCTCTCTCTCTCTTCCGCTTGCCCCTCATAGTAATAAACATAGACACCCAATGATCCCTTTTTAACTCACTCTCTCTAATTACCTCGTCCCTTTCTGTCCCTTATACCAATAAACATACAAAACCAAATTATCTATTTTCAATCACACAATCTATTCTTTTTGTTGGTCCCGCACACCATTAACCATACATGGTTAATGATCCCTCTTCATTTTTCTCTAATTTCTATTTTTTCTTGTCCTCCCCATATACCAATTAACATACAAAATAAATGATCCTTTATCCTTCCTTCCCCTCTATTACTCTTATCTCTCTCTCTCTCTCTCTCTCTCTCTCTCTCTCTCTCTCTCTCTCTCTCTCTCTCTCTCTCTCTTTTATCACGGTTTAACCCTCTCGCCAGCACAAAACAGCTGATTCCAGCTTCTCTCAACACACAACACAATGCACAGTAATCAAGACCACTTCTATTTTATCACTCACAACAGAGCAAAAAATACATTTCACCCAATGAGAATGTTAAGGGGATAAATTACCTTTCCTGTATTCTTTTTTTTTACCCCCCCCCCCGCCGCGTTCAATGCTGAGCTTAGCACTATCTTGATCTGCTTAGCACTCTCTCTCTCTCTCCCTCTCACCGGATAAGTTGGCCCTAAAATCGTTCGCTCTCCCTTTACAAAAGCAAAGGTGGCCCTAACATCGGCCAAAAGCCCCTCTCCTTAATGGAATACCATTACTACCCCGGGAGGAGAGGCGGTCCACAAAATAGACCTAACGGCGGAGCGCATTTGGGGTGATAATCGCCAGCCGTAATACCACTCGGGACCTTAATGACCCCAAAGGTAAACTGAACCTTACACAGTCGCTGCATAAGGTTGCAATTCATTAATGTCGTTGCCAGCCGTATGCATTTGGTTCGGGGGGCTTCGTTTACACGGGGCAAACAATCACACGGACATGAAGAACTCGGTCAATATAATGAGAATCATTACTGTAAATATTTTTAACCTTTAGCGATAGTGCGGCGCTTTTGAAGACGGAGGAAAGGCAAAGAGGTGTCGGGAATGGTGTCTTCATATTAAGAGAATTACAGGAAATGAAGAGACTTTACCTTGAGGAAGTATTGTTTGCTGTTATTATTATTATTATTATTATTATCCAAGCTACAACCCTAGTTGGAAAAGCAAGATGCTATAAGCCCAGGGGCTCCAACAGGGAAAAATAGCCCAGTGAGGAAAGGAAATAAGGAAATAAATAAATGAAGAGAACAAATTAACAATAAATCGTTCTAAAAAAAGTAACAATGTCAAAACAGACATGTCACATATAAACTATAAACAACATCAAAAACAAATATGTCATAAATAAACTATAAAAAGACTCATGTCCGCCTGGTCAACAAAAAATGAAGGTACTTTAATAATAATAATAATAATAATAATAATAATAATAATAATAATATGCACTACTATATTCCATGATAATAATATGTATTAACCATAATGATAAGTATTATTATTAATAATAGTAGGCATTATCAATAATCATAAGCATTATTAATGTTAGAAAAATATGCATCATTAAAAACAAAAGTAAGTATTATCAATAATTATAACAATATGCATTGTTAATAAAAGTATAAGTATCAATAATAATAATAATAGGTATTATATATAAAATTAATACCCTTATATTCATACGCAAATTTACATACACATTGAAAAATATCTCTTTCTTACCAGGTGTTCCATCTTGAATAAAAACAGTATATATTATCAATAACAATAATACTCTGATATTCAGACGCAAATTTACATACGCTATTTAAAAAAAGATATCTTTTTATAACTAGGTGTTTCATCTGGACCCCTCTTTCATTAGCGAAGTGATATCCATGTACTCCATAATGAATAGGGAAGCTCATGTTCCCCTAGTCTACATCTGGCAGACATATGCTCCATCTTCGAAACGGATGCGCTCGGTACATGCTCCTTAATCGAAAATTATAAGCGGAAAACTGTATATATTAGAGATAACTGCGGGGAGCTTGGAAATTGTATTTAATTTATATATATATATATATATATATATATATATATATATATATATATATACATATATAAATCCGTAAATATATATATATATATATATATATATATATATATATATATATGATGTTCTCAAAATTAAAAATAAATTTATTCACAATTTCAGAAAACAAACGAGGAATATATAATTCATGTTTTTCAAAAGCCTCTTAATGCAAATGAAATTTAATTTCAGAAGAGGGAGACAAACTCAGAACTCCATTGCATAAATCATTGACTTTTATCATATTATTAGCGAATATATATATATATATATATATATATATATACATATATATATATATATATATACATATATATATAATTATATATATAAATATATATATGTATATAAATATATATATATATATATATATATATATATACATATATATATAATATGTGTGTATATATATATATATATATATATATATATATATATATATATATATATATATATATACCCGGGTTATGCAAAATGTTGATATTACTTCTATTCAGTATAAACACAAATGAGATTGAATTAATCCCAGTCATACAATAGACCCTCAATGATTAGTCCTGTCCGTTTGAGAGATAATTTCCTCTTCAATGCAATTCTTTTTAAAACTGAGTAAAACTTTACGATATCGAGAGCATAAGAGAGCACTATATGGAAATGTTATGTTGACTCATATATATTTAATGTTGCAAGTATATTACATACACACATACATACATATACTGTATGTGTATATATATATATATATATATATATATATATATATATATATATATATATATTTGTATGGGTATATAAATTATAATATATATATATATATATATATATATTTGTATGGGTATATATATTATATATATTGTAATATATATATATATATATATATATATATATATATATATATAAAATATATATATACAGTATATATAAAAATATTCATACATGTATGTGTGTAGAAGCCATTGGAAAAGCCAAATGAAAAAAAAAACCTTAGCAAAAAAAAATTACAAAAAGAGCAGAAAATCTGGTCATATAAAAATAAAAAGGTCAAAATATGTTATCACCAAAAGTCAAGCACTACGCATTACGCAACAACGTACGCGAAGCATACGCAAATGACGTCACTGTATCCATACCAACCGTCTCTTACTGCTCTTCAGTTGGTAATTAATGGTAATTAGAGCCGAGATGACGAGGCGACGCTCTTGGGGGAAAATGATCTCATTAACGTAGAGTTTCGTCTCTAATTAGGGATAATTTGCGTTAAAATACCTTGCTCTTCCACTCAGATCATGTCAATGAATAAATGTATACATAGTTGTGGCTGTGGTCTTTTCAATGTTGGGGAAGGAGAGACTCGGTGTGGATATAATGAAGAGCCCGGACTACTCAGGATTCGTCAGATGAAAATTTTAGATTTTGGTTGTATTTTCTTTGGCGAAAAATAGCGTAAAGAACTCTACTTTATATATACATATTTTAAAAAGACGAAAATTGTGCATATATATATATATATATATATATATATATATATATATATATATATATATATATATATATATATATATAAGATTTGACCATATTCCAGATTACTTGAGATTCAAGATAGTGAGTTAATAAAGGCTATACTAGATTATTATTTAAAGAAAAGTATAGGGAAAAATCACATTCCAAATAAAATGAATAAATTGTTAATGTATATACTGTATATATATATATATATATATATATATATATATATATATATATATATATATATATATATACACACAAACAAACATATATATACAGTATATATATATATATATATATATATATATATTCAGCCGTACCTAGTTCACTGCGGCACAAAGGCCTCAGAAGGATCAGTATATGCACACTCACAAGTTATATTACTTACTAGGTCAGAAAATAGAGGAAAACTTCATCTAAAATGAAAATTCCATCATAAGTATATGTATATTATCAGAATATTTACTAAAGATGTACGAATTCGTAATATACATAACTGAAATTTTCCTGCAGAGTGAGGTAAATTAAAGTATTGAATTAAACATTAAAAACTCCACGTTGAAAATTGGACAAATGAGTTAGAACGAGGAACCAGAGAACTGCTAATTATCTTTGGAAATTGAAATCCACCTTTTTTTTCACTTTAACGTTTATTTTAATCAACATTAAATTAAAATTTCAATTATACGTTTCTGAAAATATGATTTTCAAAATATGAAAAAAATTTAGAAGCGGGTATTCTTATGCTTTCAAATATTAAGTCACAAACACTCTTTGATATGAAATTTACTTTACTTGAGAATATATATATAAGGGATATTGTATACGAAATTACTGTAACTTAGGAATTACTAAAGACCAAATGTTAGATACATATGGTAAAGGATTTTATAGTTTCATCCTAAGTATGAATTGAAGAAAGTCACTTAGCCTGGGATTCTGCAAAACCTAAGTCAGGTGGGTACCAAAGAAGGGAACACTGCCAAAAACGGCACATGATCGAAAAAGGTCACATTATCAAAGAAGGGAACACTGCCAAAAACGGCACATGACCAAAATGGTCACATTATCAAAGAAGGGAACACTGCCAAAAAGTCACATGATCGAAAAGGTTACATTATCAAAGAAGGGAACACTGCCAAAAAGTCACATGATCGAAAAGGTTACATTATCAAAGAAGGGAACACTGCCAAAAACGGCACATGACCAAAATGTTCACATTACCAAAGAAGGTAAAACACCAAAGAACGTTACATTGTCAAAAAAGTCACATGACTAGAAAGGTCACATTACCAAAGAAAGTCACATTATCATAGAATGTCACACGATCCTTCAAAAAAGGCAAATGGAACAAAGAAGAATGGGCTGAACAGCAAGAAAATGCATGGACCTGTCTTTAGAAGAAAAGCAGGTTATAATAGTCAGGAAAAACGGAAGCAGAAATAAAATTCTAAAGCTTGGTAGTTCCTTAATGCGTTTTTATAAACAATCATATTGGATATTAATAAATCAGTTTATTTTACAAAAAGCCATTTTTTTTTCAAGAAACATGAAAAAATGCATTGCTACATTTAACAAAAACTTCATACATCCTTCCATTATGCATAGATCCATACATGAAAGTATATCTCATTACATAAAAAGTTAATTTATCCTTTTGATTTACACAAATGCATACATAAAATTACATACAGCTAAAACAATCATATATGCCAATTCATAAACCACTTCCTTGTGCTTATGAGTTAATACATCATTCTATCCTTGAAACATACATATATAAAAGTTCATTATCAATGTTCATTCATTCCTCCTATAATTATACATTAGCTCTAAACATACATGGAAATTCATAAAGTATTTCCTCCTATAAATACACACTCGAAAGTCATACATCACTTCCACCCAAAATTATACATAGATTCAAACCATACACGAAAATCCATACACCATACCCTTCTATAAATACATACTCAAAAGTCATACATTACTCCCTCCTAAAATTATAAACATACATGAAAATTCATACACCATACCCTTCTATAAATTCACACTCGAAAGTCATACATCACTACCTCCTAACATTATAAAAATACACGAAAATTCATACACCATACCCTTCTAAAAATACATACCCTATAGTCCACGTATTACCCTCTCCCGAAAGATAAAAAAAAATAATAATAATAATCCCAACCTAACATACACGAAGCCTTCATACATCATTATCTTTGCTCATCTCATTTGCTGTCAATCAAGCGCAACGAGCAATTCCCTCTACAATTTCCCATGTTCCCCTTCTTTTATCCGCACCAATCCTCTTCTCCAATTTACTAGTCGTTTTTTTTTAAAACATTCCCTCGTTCTCCTTCTCTTCCCCCTTCTCCTCCTCCTCTCCTCCTCTCTCCCTAATCATGCGAGACCCTGCCCCAATTATCTTCATTAATTGTTTGTTCTACAAGCGAGTTCCGGTAATCACGAAAAGATCGAGAGAGAGAGAGAGAGAGAGAGAGAGAGAGAGAGAGAGAGAGAGAGAGAGAGAGAGAGAGACAAGGATTTTGGATGTCTCAAAGACTTTTTAGTCCATCCGCGGAGACCGTTTGTTCTTTGGTTGAGCGATTTAGTTTAAGCATTTAGATAGGATTAACAATAAATCCAGAGGAGAGAGAGAGAGAGAGAGAGAGAGAGAGAGAGAGAGAGAGAGAGAGAGAGAGAGAGAGAGTTACAAGAATTTTGTATGTCTCAAAGACTTGTTCATCCTTGGACACTTCCTTTGCTCCTTCAGAGAGAGAGAGAGAGAGAGAGAGAGAGAGAGAGAGAGAGAGAGAGAGAGAGAGAGAGTTGGCAGGCTGTCATTCCAGCCTTGTTTCTTGATTGAATGAGAGAAATCACGTAATTTAATACTTGCAGTTGATGTCGACCTTGGTGGATTGATTGACTTGGCAGCGAATTAAGGCGTCGGTGATCAAAGAATTCCTTTTATATACAGTATTAGGAAGAGGCAATGGCATTGAAGTTTTTATGTGTCTATGACTGTATTGACTTCTTGATGCATTTGTGTGTGTGTGTATATATATATATATATATATATATATATATATATATATATAATTTAACACAGCGTTTACTTCATATAACATAAGATTAAGTGTATAAACATATCTAGATCGATTGACCTATCTATCTATCTATCTATCTATCTATCTATATATATATATATATATGAATATAAATATATATATATATATATATATATATATATACATATATATACATACATACATACATACATATATATATATATATATATATATATATATATATATATATATATATATGCTACATCAAGGAACAGTGTGTTAAAAGGAAAAATCGTCAGACTTAGAGAAACTTCATAATGGTACTGGGCATTTCAAATAAGAAGTGTTTGAGCAGTAGGCTATATGTAGATATACGTTTGATAATATGGTCTGGACATGTAGAGAGAATGTAGGAAGATAATTAGCGCCGGTGGATTTCAAAAGTTACTATAGATTGTGAGTGAGATAAAGGTGAGTGACGCCGTGACTTCCAGAGTCTGAGGTAATGGTGATGAGCTTCTGTGGACGAGTAAGCAGAGGCTACTAAAATAAGGTTTCAGCAACGTGAGGCGGTGACAATAGCGCTGCTTTTTCTCTGGAGCCATCCTTTACTAAATGAAAAGTTTTAAGATAAATATGTATGTATATTTCATGCTCAGATACGCTTGTGGTGAAGTCAACAGGTTCGAAATGGGTTGTGGCTAATGAGAATATATACATACACAAATATTGTGTATATCTATATCTATATCTATATATATATATATATATATATATATATATATATATATATATATATATATATATATGCTGAATGAAAAACAAGAAAAAAAATAAATTTAAACAATTTAGCTTCAACAAAAAAAATTGTCATAAACTAGCAAAAAAAAAAAAAAAAAAAAAAAAAAAAAAGTGTAAAAATATTGGAAATTCATTATTTAATAACCAATGTAAACTCTACTAAGTTAATTAGAACAGCAAAACAAAATCATTGACCGAAGTCTAAATGTCAAATTAAATATATTATGAATTACAATCTCAATATCCTCTCGACCACAGTCTTTTCGTGGGTTCCTATCAGTCTTGAAAGAACACATGTATTAAATGAGGAACACAGAAAAACAGAGAACATTCAATATATATAAAAATAACTATTTATAAGTGTTCTTTGATTCTGGTCTTTTGGTATTGGGTGGGTCTTTGTGATAGCTTTAGGAGAGTGGAATCTCTGTATATAAAAAAATGTGGATACATATATTACATATTTCAATTATTCAAAAAACCATGTACATAAATGTTGTAATTATGTTTATCTAATCATTGACAATCAGATAACTAAATCTGTTTAGTAAAGAAAAACATTTAAATAAAATTCATTATTGAATGTCTAAAAACATTTATATGAAAGTTTCATGAATATGTTTCTAAAAACATAATTTCTATTATTAAAAAAAAAAAGTCTTGTAATTGTGTTTCTAAAAACATTGAAAACCAGATAACTAAATCTCTTTCGTAAAGAAAAAACATTTTTAAAAAGTTCATTATTAAATGTCTAAAAACATTTATATAAAAAGACAGTGAATTCTGTTTTATAAAAACACGTCTACAAAAACGACAAAAAATCCGTTTCTAAAGAAATGGATATAAAAATTCCACAAATAAATAAGCTAATAAAAACACCAATACAAAAATTACGTTGATGAAAAATTATACATTTTCTTAAAAAAAATTAAAACAGAATGGCAGTTTCTGCCTAAAAATACATCATGGAAATGTTTTAAAACACATATAAAAACAAAAAAATATATACACACCAATTTAGAAAAACAGATAATTAGAAGGTAGAGTAAAAAATACAATGAAATTTCATCCATTTAGACCGAATTAAAAAAAAAATACAATGAAATTTGATCCATTTAGAACGAATTAGAAAAAAAAATACAATGAAATTTGATCCATTTAGAACGAATTAAAAACAAAAATACAATGAAATTTGATCCATTTAGAACGAATTAAAAAAAAATACAATGAAATTAATTCCACTTAGCACGAATTAAAAAAAATACAATGAAATTTTATCCATTTAGAACGAATTAAAAAAATACAATGAAATTTGATCCACTTAGAACGAATTAAAAAAAATACAATGAAATTTGATCCACTTAGAACGAATTAAAAAAGATACAATGAAATTTGATCCATTTAGAACGAATTAAAAAAAATACAATGAAATTTGATCCATTTAGAACGAATTAAAAAAAATACAATGAAATTTGATCCACTTAGAACGAATAAAAAAAAATACAATGAAATTTGATCCATTTAAAACGAAAAGGTCATCAATCCATCAACTCATCTATTTAGTGGAAGAGATTCGACTAACGTGATCCGGTTACATATGAAAGGTTTCCCAACCACCAACATTAAAGGAAAAAGTTGTTTAAACATCCATCTATAAGTATCGTACAGAGAAAATTCTCGCCAATCATCCTCAACATTCAATTGAAAACTTCACTAAACATCCTCCACATCTATTGGAAAACACTAAACATCCTTCACATTCAATGGAAACCTTCAGTAAAACCTCCACATTCACTGGAAAACGTCACGCAACATCTTACATATTCAACGGAAAACTTCACTAAACATCCACATTCAATAGAAAACTTCACTGAAAATCCTCCATTTCCAATGGAAAACTCACTAAATATCCTCCACATTCAATAGCAAACTTCACTAAACATCCTCAACATTCAATGGAAAATTTCATTAAACATCCTTCACATTCATGGAAAACCTCACTAAAGAACTTAACATCCAATAGAAATCTTCATTAAAAATCCTCAACATTCAATGGAAAACTTCATTAAACATCCTCCCCATTCATGGAACACTTTACACCCTCCACAGTCAAAGGAAAACTTCACTAAACAGCCTCCAAATTCACTAGAAAACGTCACTAAACATCTTACATATTCAATGGAAAACTTCACAGCCAAGGGAAAACTCACTAAAAATTCTCCACATTCAATGGAAAACTTCACTAAACATCCTCCACATTTAATGGAAAACTTCACTAAACATCCTCCACATTCAATGGAAAACTCACTAAACATCCTCCACATTCAATGGAAAACTTCACTAAAAAATCCCCCACATCCAATGGAAAAATCACTAAACATCCTCCACATCAATGACATTCAATGGAAAACTTCACTAAACATCCGCCATATTCAATGGAAAACTCACTAAACATCCTCCACATTTAATGAACAACTTCACTAAACATCCTCCACATTCAATGGAAAACTCACTAAAGAATCCCCCACATCCAATGGAAAAATCACTAAACATCATCCACATCAATGACATTCAATGGAAAACTTCACTAAACATCCGCCACAATCAATGGAAAACTCACTAAACATCCTCCACATTCGATGGAAAACTCACTAAACATCCTCCACATTCATTGGAAAACTTCACTAAAAATCCTCCACATCCAATGGAAAACTCCCTAAACATCCTCAACATTCAATGGAAAACTTCACAAAAAAAATATCCCCCAGATCCAATGGAAAACTCCCAAACCATCCTCAACATTCAATGGAAAACTACACTAAACATTCTCCACATTCAATGGAAAACTCACTAAACATCCTCAACATTCAATGGAAAACTTCATAAAACATCCTCCACATTAATTGGAAAACTTCACTAATAAAAATTCCCCACATCCAATGGAAAAATCACTAAACATCCTCCACATTCAATGGAAAACTCACAAAACATTCGCCACATTCAATGGAAAACTTCACTAACATCCTCCATTAGAAGTGGGATCTCTCCAAAAAAATGAAATTCTCAGTATAAAGATTTCACACTTTACAACGTTTCAGCATCAGCGTTATTGAGACTGATTTTAATACGTACTGGTGAATGAGAATATTATCTCATTCCTTATTGATAATAGATACTCCGAAGCCATTCTAAGAATGAAAAGAAGGTTAGAAGAAAATGACAAATATGGAGAAAAGAAGGTTATAAAAAAACTAATGAAAATTAATAGTTCTATAGTCCATTTCTTTTAGCGAGGCAGATTTGCACCGACTCGCAGGGGTGCCCTTTTAGCTCGGAAAAGTTTCCTGATCGCCGATTGGTTAGAATTATCTTGTCCAACCAAACAGCGATCAGGAAACTTTTCCGAGCTGAAGGGGCACCGCTGCGAGTCGGTGCAAATATGCCTCGCTAAAAGAAATTGACTATAGTGTGATTAACTATCGTGATAATTTCAGACCTGTCCTAAAACCTAAACGGGAACTATTTATCGAATTAGATTTCGTGTTTACTGAGTTGGAATCAGACGGTAACAAATAGGAATTGGTTTGAATCAAGCAGACTAGAATTTATTTTGATTCCAGGTGGAATCGGTTAGAATGTAATAGGATCAGAATTAAAACTTCAGAAGTGCAAACTTCCAGCCAATGTTTTTATGCTGAAGAGGCCGGCATGAGTCTCTATTCATAGTTTATGTATGATATATTTACTTAAACGGTGTTACTCATCTTGAGATATTTCATATTCTTTATTAGTTACTTCTCATATAGTTTATATATTTCTTTATTTCCTTGCCTCACTGGGATATTTTTCCTTGTTGGAGCCCTTGAGCTTATAACAGCCTTCTTTTTGAGCTAGGAATATAGCTAACTGTATATCATGATAATAATAATAATAATAATAATAATAATAATAATAATAATAATAATAATAATAATAATAATAATCAGCCAGCATCAAGGTAACATCCACTCAGATACATTTGAAATAAGTTGGCATCAAATTGTGGTGCATAGCAATATTCGTTTGTCATTTCTTGTGAATGGGGCCAGTTATAAAATTATAAATTCGTCTGCATTACATTTGGATCCATTGGAACATAAAATAAATCCTTAAACAAGGTTGGAATCCATATTGACTGTTGGATTCTGTTGCAAATTGGGATCCTTTTACCTACAATTGGAATCCGTCGTCTGCACCAAATTGGAATCCATTTCAATATAGAGGTAGTTGGAATTCATCAGGATTTACCTGGAATCCCTTTTCATATATAGGATTCGTTTAACTTGGAATCAGTTGGAATCTGCTGAAATTAGGATTCGTTAAAATCCTTCCAAGAAAATATACCTAACGGCAATTAAACATAAAAGAAACAATAGGACCAAGCTATATATCAACGTAGGCCTTCTTGAATATTTACAAAGAAAATATCACCAGATTCCCTTTAAGAACAATGCAACAGACCGAATAAACTCTAAGGAATACCCACACCACATTCTGCCCGACACTCCTGACCTCAGAAAATGCACGAACATCATCCTTTATTAAACTTCTTGTGTAAGCTATTTAATATCATTTTAACTGTTATTCCAAGTCATAACGGGGTCTTAGTTCATTTTTCACTATCATAATCAATATTCTTACGTTAAAATGTTTTTCCATAGCAAATTTGGAAATTCTCCCATAAATTGTCATTCGTTCTTACTAGTGCCCATCCTCAAAATAATATATCTTTTAACTTCTTCTCAGGTTGTTCCTCTTTCCTTCTCACACTCTTATATATAATACATAAAACCCAAAAGCTATTTATAAAAAGAATGTTGAAATCAGCTGGTCAAGTATAAATGTGAGAGAGGCAAAAGAGCGTGCTAGAAAGAGGAATGATTGGCGAGCGATTGTGACGTAGTTCCGACAGGCCCTGCTGCTTCCCTCGGTCGCCTTGGTGACGGG
This sequence comes from Palaemon carinicauda, assembly GCF_036898095.1. Lineage (NCBI taxonomy): Eukaryota > Metazoa > Arthropoda > Malacostraca > Decapoda > Palaemonidae > Palaemon > Palaemon carinicauda. The sequence continues at coordinate 76,671,641 of NC_090753.1, forward strand.
GGAGGGTGGGCTGTGACACCTTAGCAGTACCAACCAAACTCGGCTGAACCCCTCGTCAGGATGGGATGAGGAAAGAGAAAAAAATCCCATTTTTTTTTAAATCGGCTACCAGCTGAACTCGATTGAGTCCCTTGTTAGGCTGGGAGGAGCAAAGAGAAGAAAAATCCCGTTTGTTCTTTTTTTTATATATATATATATATATATATCGGCTACCAGCTGAACTCGATTGAGTCCCTTGTTAGGCTGGGAGGAACGTAGAGAGTAGAGGTCCCCTTTTTTGTTTTGTTTCATTTGTTGATGTCGGCTAACCCCCAAAATTGGGGGAAGTGCCTTCTTATATATGTATGTACCTCCCAAAATTAGAAGTTAGTTAGCCTGGACAGTTTACCGTAAAACCCAAGTTGGAAGACCAACTTGAAATGAAAATTTCCGCTTACTGATTTATGTAAAAGTTAAGACATTCAGTAATGCAAATGTGGTAACTTTTTGAAAAATTTTAGGATATATGACAGAGACGCCGAAGACTGAAGTGAAAGAGCATATAAGGCACCAAACACAAGGAGTATTAAGATATAGATATCAGAATTCAGGAGATGACTTCAAAACTCTCAGTCAAATGGGAATCAAAATATTACATTTTTCCACCACTTTGAAGTCAAAATACTGAAACTTTCAGTCACATGGAAATCAAAATCAAAACTTTAAGTCACATAGATATGAAAATAACGAGAATTCGTCACATGGAAATCAAAATGCTGAAACATTGTCACATGAAAATCAAAACACTGAAAATTTCAGCTACATGGAAATCAAAACTCTAAAATTTTCGGTCACCTGGAAATCAAAATTCTAAAACTCTCAGCTACATGGAAATCAAAACCCTAAAATTTTCGGTCACATGGAAATCAAAATCCTAAAGCTTTCAGTCACATGGAAATCAAAATCCTTAAACTCTCAGATACATGGAAATCAAAATCCTAAAATTTTCAGTCACATGGAAATCAAAATCCTAAAGCTTTCAGTCACATGGAAATCAAAATCCTTAAACTCTCAGCTACATGGAAATCAAAACCCTAAAATTTTCAGTCACATGGAAATCAAAATCCTTAAACTCTCAGATACATGGAAATCAAAACCCTAAAATTTTCAGTCACCTGGAAATCAAAATTCTAAAACTCTCAGCTACATAGAAATCAAAACCCTAAAATTTTCAGTCACATGGAAATCAAAATACTGAAACTTTCAGTCACAAGGAAATCAAAATACTAAAACTTTGATTCATTTTAGACATTTCAAGATAAAGAGATGCCAGAAAACTTTAAACCAATTAATCAATCAATCAAGATACAGAAAATGATTTACAACGCCTAAGATATATGAAAACCATCAAAGCCATGATGATAGCTTATCGTTTCTTGAAGTTAGAAACCAGGATACTGATCACGCACACACACACACACACCCACATAAACACGTCAAATAACCTCAATCTTCAGAAGATGTATTAAGCTAATAATATATTCAAGACAGAGACTCCAAGAAATCTCACTTCTAGATGAATATATAATACATTCAGGACAACGCAAAGGTTCTTAAAACAGATTAAGACAACGAGATAATAAAGACAGCACCATGATTTGCAAGATATGATAATAGAGACGACACCTAGTGCATTCAGATAAGTGGAATATATATATATATATATATATATATATATATATATATATATATATATATATATATATACCTCATACTTGGGATCGAACGCTGGCCCCTTCTAATGAAAGGCCAGGTCGAAACCAACCATGCCACGAGAGGCCATAAAAGAAATCGGAACCTCTCGTGGCATGGTTGGTTTCGACCTGGCCTTTCATTAGAAGGGGCCAGCGTTCGATCCCAAGTATGAGGTATAAATTTATTTCTATTTGAACACGATGTTGTGTTGATATATATATATATATATATATATATATATATATATATATATATATATATATATATATATATTATATACATATATAAAGCTGTTCCTAGTCCACTGAAGAACAAAGACATGTCCTTCCACTTGCGTTTGTTTATGGTCTTTCCGTGACAGTCCACACCAGGAAACTTTCCTTAGTTCGCCAATCCATCGTCTTCTCTTCATTCCCCTACTTCTTTTGAAATCTCTAGGGACCCATTCTGTTATTGTTAATGTCCATCTATTGTCTCTTATTGTCTCGTATCCATGTTGCTCTTTTCTGTCTCTTAGCGTTTTCCCCATCATTATTCTTTCCATGGTCTTTGAGTTGTATCTAGCTTATAGATATATATATATATATATATATATATATATATATATATATATATATATATACATATATATCTGTACGATAACTGCAAGAACCGGAAAAACATATGAAGATATCAAGACAGACTCAAAACAACACGATTTTCAAAGCCCAAATAAAGACGACTCATACAAGACAGACTCAAAACAACACGATTTAAAAAGCCCAAATAAAGACGACTCATACAAGACAGACTCAAAACAACATGATTTAAAAAGCCCAAATAAAGACGACTCATACAAGACAGACTCAAAACAACACGATTTTCAAAGTCCAAATAAAGACGACTCATACAAGACAGACTCAAAACAACACGATTTTCAAAGTCCAAATAAAGACGACTCATAATATTTCAAGGATGAATTTAAGACTCTGGAGACCTTACATCAAGTTCAAGATATTCAAGAAAGAAGATAATTTTAATCTTCCGGGATATGAATCCTTGTTCTTAAACGGGCGAACTTCCCCTTCCTAGATTAATTATCATCTTTCTTAGCTCCTCAATGGAGTCCCGTCCATTTCCAGACATCTGGGTGAGTTATTAACACTTATCGAAGCTTTAAGAAACACAACAACCGAACACACAAACAAATTAACAACCGGAGTCTGAAAGCGATATCCCAATCAGGTCTTTGTCACCTGGTATTGGATACATAAATCATATTGATGTATATATTCTTATCTCAAATTTATAGAGGTTGTCCTCCAAATTCCATTTCTCATTTGGAAACTGAAGTTTTTTTTTTTTTTTTAAGATGGGTCTTCTTCTTGAACAGTCTCGTTTCGATGATAATTATAAATATAGGTAAAGGACGTGACAATATCCTTTGTCGGTGATACATTGAGGATTCCGCAACATGACATTTTGAGCGGATAGTGCGTTAGGGCGTGTGTGAACATACATACGTACATACACATACACATATGTATGTGTATATATATATATGTGTATATATATATATATATATATATATATATATATATATATATATATATATACATACATATACATATATATACACACATATATATGTATATAAATATCTATATATGTATATATATGCATATATATATCTATCTATCTATCTATATATATATATATATATATATATATATATATATATATATATATATATATACATATGTGTGTGTCTCCCTTTCTGAGTGGGGATATCTTAACGAAAGTGAAAGGGCTTGCGTATCGCCATAATCAGTAAAGCCATACTAGCC
>NC_090753.1:76681375-76686375 GCF_036898095.1 Palaemon carinicauda
AATAATAATAATAACAATAACAATAATAATATGATAATAATAATTTTGATAATCTTATTAATGGTAATAATTTCTGTAATTTTAATAATAATAAATTTAATCATTTTAATGATAATAAAAATTTCAGTAATTTTGATGATAATAATTTTAAAAATTCTAATGATAATAATTTCAGTAACTTAATAAAATAAGAATTTTAATGATAATAATTCCACTAATTTCAATAATAATAATTTTATCAATTTTGATAATATTTTTAATTATTCTAATATTAATCTTAATTTTAATAAAATAATAATATAATAGTAACAATAATAATAATAATAATAATGATAATAATAATACTATTTGTTTAAGTATAGGACGAACATGAAGTAGCAACCAAGATGGGGAATTATTTGCAATATGTGTGGACTGATAATTGTCGCAACTGTGATCATTGAAGACACGTTAAGGATATGGTGAAAATTGGCGGAAAGAAAGATGGCCTCTTTTATATAGTGTACAATGAATAAGTAGTATAAGAAACTATTTTCAAGACGCCTAATCGCCTCTAATAAAGTTAATATTGCCCATTTCAAATACTGCATGTCTGGAATCTCTTATATTACCAGGACACATACCAAATTTTGAAAATAGTTTATTGTCGAAAAGTTTGAAATAGGTTATTAACGATTATGTATTTTATATATATATATATATATATATATATATATATATATGTGTGGTGTGTGTTGTATATATATATATATTATATAATATATATATATATATATATATATATATATATATATATATATATATATATATATATTTCCTCATGCGCCTATTGACGCAAAGGGCTTTGGTTAGATTTCGCCAGTCGTCTCCACCTCCATTCATCATCATCTACTTCATGCTTCATAGCCCTCAGCCATGTAGGCCTGGGTCTTCCAACTGTTCTGTGGCCTTGTGGAGCCAAGAAAGGACGACTAAATTCCAAATCTTTGCCAGCTTCTTGGGTCGAAATTCCTACCAAATACATAACTCACTATGGTTGCGTCCCACGTAAGTCGACTAAGCACCAGGGTACTTTACAGATTACAGGTGAGGACAATTCTCTTTCCCCCAAAGGGATCGGTCTTGGGGTCCCCACACTGCCGAATCGCTGGCAACTGTTCTACAATTAAAACTTTTCCAGGGTACAGAATGATTTAAGTTTCTAGGAAAGATTTAAGTTCATTGCATGTGTTCCTGAAGTTCCTGCAGATGGAGTCCTCTTTAATTTTGGATCCCGGTGTAAACAATAAATAACTCCAAAAACCGGACCAAAACTTGCTAAAAGTTATTAGCTTGTTCCCAGGACTCACGAAAAGAACGGTATTTGGCCCTTGTTTTGTTGGCTCTAAAAGCTTTTCCGTTTCTCGTTCGAGGAGAGAGAGAGAGAGACGGAGAGAGAGAGAGAGAAGAGAGAGAGAGAGAGAGAGAGAGAGAGAGGAGAGAGAAAAAAAGAGAGAGAGAGAGAGAGAGAGAGAGGAGAGAGAGAGAGAGAGAGAGAGAGAGAGGAAAAAAAGAAGAGAGAGAGAGAGAGAGAGGAGAGAGAGAGAGAGGAGAGAGAGAGAGAGAGAGAGGAGAGAGAGAGAGGAAAAAAGGAAGAGGAGGAAGAGAGAGAGAGAAGAAGATAGAGAGAGAGAGAGAGAAGAGAGAGGGAGGAGAGAGAGAGGAGGAGAAGAGAGAGAGAGAGAGAGAGGAAAAAAAAAAAGGAGAGAGAGAGGAATAAAAAGAAGAGAACGAGAGAAGAGGAGAGAGAGAGAGAGAGGAGAGAGAGAGAAGAGAGAGAGAGAGAGAGAGAGAATACAAAAAAATATTTCTATAAGCATTGTTTTTTTTCCGTAGAATATTAATCATAATACACCCCTTTTTCTAATTATCCCAAGCCCTTGTAAAACACACAACAATGATTGTGATTTGAGTATTTGTACACCAGTGCCTTCATTTAAAATGTTTATACAGCATTGATTGTGCAATAGCTTTTAAACAGCAGCTGTTTTATAGCCTTGTTTATTTTGAGAAACAGCGGTAGACCTGATTGCTGCGGAGTTCATGTCACGCATGACTTTCTTCAGAATTATACTTTTAATTTCCTAATTTATTATTACAATATTAATTACACTGTCGTATTATGTAGATGTATTTGATGCAGTTTTGATAACACAGTAAGACTAGAGTAAATAACTAGAGCCTAAGACAGGTAAACGCAAGAATACCCACCCTAAGCGAGATGACAATAAAAACAGGTTGTCTGGATATAATATATATATATATATATATATATATATATATATATATATATATTATATATATATATATATAGTACTATATATATATATATACATATATATATACATATATATATATATATATATATATATATATTATATATATATATATATATATATACTATATAATATCAATATATATATATATATATATATATATATATATAATATATAATAGTTCTTTCAGATCACGCTGGGCGGTATTGCCAGAGAAGAATATACAGTAATGGAAAGCAGCGCTTCTTTACGTAACAAATTTCGTTTTTAATAACTCCATGAACAAAGACAATTTGATAAAGCATATATAACCGCACAAAGACAATTTGATAGTGCATATATAAATGAACAAAGACAATTTGATAGCGCATACTAAAAAACTAAGTCAATTTGATAGAGCATATATTACTGAACAAAGACAATTTGATAGATCATACTCGTATATACAAAAACTAAGTCAATTTGATAGAGCATATATAACCGAACAAAGACAATTTAATAGAGCATATATAACCGAACAAAGACAATTTGATAGAGCATATATAACCGAACAAAGACAATTTAATAGAGCATATATAACCGAACAAACACACTTTGATAGAGCATACTCGTATATACAAAATCTAAGATAATTTGATAAAGCATATATAACCGAAGAAAGACAATTTTATAGAGCATCTATAAACGAAAAAAGACAATTTTTTTAAGCATCTATAACCGAATAAAACCAATTTTATAGAGTATACTCGAATATACAAGAACAAAGACAATTTGTTAGAGCATATATAACTCAACAAAGACAATTTGATAGAGCATATATAACCGAACAAAGACAATTTGATAGAGCATATATAGATGAACAAAGACAAATTGATAGAGTATATATGCAAGAACAAAGACTATTTGATTGAGCATATATGCAAGAACCAAGACAAATTGATTGAATTAAAGTAAAATAGTTTAAAACCCCGTTTAAGAATGTCATTTTTCATTGAGAATTAAAATTGATTCACAAGGAGATAAAGGTATGTTAATAAAACCATAAGCCGTAGTCACTGATCTTAACATTCTAACTGAACTATCCAAGGTGAAAAAAAAAAAAAAAAAAAAATCCATGATTTCCAAATGGGATATACTACCAGTCAAAATATTGCAAAATATTAAAATAATTTCTAATCAGAAAATCAGAAAAAAAAAAAAAATTCCCAAAATTTTGTGACACGTTGGTTAAGAGAATTCATTCAGCTTTTCATCACTAGGAAATATTTTGGAATTGCACAACGGATAAATAATAGGATTGACTTATCAACAAGAATTGTCCGTGGTTACAACTTCAATCACAAGACATTTTGACGAATAGTAAAGGAAAAATACAAAGAAATTTCCGGAGTACTACAACTGAACGAAAAAAAATTTCCGGAGTATCACAACCTAACAAGAAATTTCCGAGTATCACAAGCAAACAACAAATCTCTGGAGGATCACAACCGAACAAGAAATTTCCGAGTATCACAAGCAAATAACAAATCTCTGGAGGATCACAACCAAACAAGAAATTTCCGAGTATCACAAGGAAATAACAAATCTCTGGAGGATCACAACCAAACAAGAAATTTCCGAGTATCACAACCATACAAGAAATTTCCGTAGTATCGCAAACATATAAGAAATTTCCAAAATTTCACAACTGAACAAAGAAAAAAAAAATTCAGAGTATCACAACCCAACAAATCTCCTTCTATTTGGCAAAGTCACACATGCTACTACAGTTAGCATCAGAATTGCAGCGAAGAGAGAGATAGCGCGAAGTTCTGCAAGAGGTCGAGAAAATGATTCGAAACTTATGCAGAGTAGAATCATCTGCATTCGAATAGATAACAAAGGGTTCCCGAGGATGACCATTGATTTCTGGCGAGACAAAAGGTTTTGGTCGACTTTGCAATTGGGTAGGATAATATTGGAGAGAGAAATTTCACATAAAGGAATACAAATAAACCGATTGTTGGGTTAATTCAAGTTATTGTTAATATTTGTATCAAAATACCACTGGGATGACGACTCCATGAGGATATTTCAACACAAAAGAACATCCAAATGGTCGTTTTGGCCTTGAACTAAATCAATAATATATATATATATATATATATATATATATATATATATATATATATATATATATACAATATATATATATATATGTATATATATATATATATATATATATATATATATATATATATATATATATATATATATATATATATATACAGTATGTGTGTGCATGTGGGTATATATACACATATATATTATATATAGTATGTATGTATGTATGTATGTATGTATGTATGTATGTATATACTGTATATACAGTATATATATATATATATATATATAAATATATATATATATATATATATATATATATATATATATATATATATATATATATACATACACACACACATATATGAATATGTATATATATATATATATATTCACAGATTTCGTAACACATCCTATGAGCAAACTGATTCATCAATAGAAATATAATTGCTTACGATGTGTTATAAAGCAGACCAGCAAATTTCAAAACTCATTAAAAAAGTGAACATGACGTCAAAGGAAACTTTACTGCACGAGAAAAAAACGAGAGAAAAGTAATCAACGTTGAAAAGTCATCAGGGC
>NC_090753.1:76693875-76706375 GCF_036898095.1 Palaemon carinicauda
ACTCATGAATGACAGTGACTGCTACTCATGAATGAGAGGAGAGGGACAGTGACATTGCTACTCATGAATGACAGAGAAGGACAGTGACTGCTACTCATGAATGAGAGGAGAGGGACAGTGACATTGCTACTAATGAATGACAGAGGAGAAGGACAGTGACTGCTACTCATGAATGAGAGGAGAGGGACAGTGACATTGCCACTCATGAATGACAGAGGAGAAGGACAGTGACTGCTACTCATGAATGAGAGGAGCGGGACAGTGACATTGCCACTCATGAATGACAGTGACTGCTACTCATGAATGAGAGGAGAGGGACAGTGACATTGCTACTCATGAATGACAGAGGAGAAGGACAGTGACTGCTACTCATGAATGAGAGGAGCGGGACAGTGACATTGCCACTCATGAATGACAGAGGAGAAGGACAGTGACTGCTACTCATGAATGAGAGGAGAGGGACAGTGACATTGCCACTCATGAATGACAGAGGAGAAGGACAGTGACTGCTACTCATGAATGACAGAGAAGGACAGTGACTGCTACTCATGAATGAGAGGAGAGGGACAGTGACATTGCTACTCATGAATGACAGAGGAGAAGGACAGTGACGGCTACTCATGAATGAGAGGAGCGGGACAGTGACATTGCTACTAATGAATGACAGTGACTGCTACTCATGAATGAGAGGAGAGGGACAGTGACATTGCTACTCATGAATGACAGAGAAGGACAGTGACTGCTACTCATGAATGAGAGGAGCGGGACAGTGACATTGCTACTAATGAATGACAGAGGAGAAGGACAGTGACTGCTACTCATGAATGAGAGGAGAGGGACAGTGACATTGCCACTCATGAATGACAGAGGAGAAGGACAGTGACTGCTACTCATGAATGAGAGGAGCGGGACAGTGACATTGCCACTCATGAATGACAGTGACTGCTACTCATGAATGAGAGGAGAGGGACAGTGACATTGCTACTCATGAATGACAAAGGAGAAGGACAGTGACTGCTACTCATGAATGAGAGGAGAGGGACAGTGACATTGCTACTCATGAATGACAGAGGAGAAGGACAGTGACTGCTACTCATGAATGAGAGGAGCGGGACAGTGACATTGCCACTCATGAATGACAGTGACTGCTACTCATGAATGAGAGGAGAGGGACAGTGACTGTTATGTTAAAGTAGGTTATTTAATTGTTTATAAATAAATTCGGTCTTCGGCAGGAGTAAAAGTTAACTGCCCTTTTCATAAGAGTTCGGTGATAACCTTCGCTCCTCCTCGTCGTTAATTAGTGAATTGTCATTAACTCTTTTGTTTATTTTTCTTTCCGAGTGTTTGGTGTTTAGTGAGAGCCGTGGACGAGACTACTGCTGCCTGGAATGTTCAGTTCGGACCGTGCATTGATCACAGACGTATATCCTAATTCAGCAGCCATTGGTAGACGCCTCTTTTATTCCCTCATAAGGAATTGTGCCTTTGGAGGATTATTTCGTTGGTGTCTTTGAGCCACCCGCGGTAAATTGTACACTTCTTTGGATCACGGACTACGTATGCAGGGGTTTTGTCACCTGCGATAGCCACCTCGCTTGTTACGTCCTGCAAGTGTATGTGTCACTTGCGACCTTCGCTTGACGTTGTTTTCCCCGCCTGAGGATTCTGCGGGAAGACGGTGCCGTTGTTCCGTCCCGGCACTGTTGGAGGTACTATTGCCGTGATCCAAGAGCGTCATCACAACTGTTACGCTGCTCGTCTGTGGACCAAGGGTCCGTGAGGAGGAACGTAGGGAGGCATTACCCAGGTAAAGTTACGATCTTTTCATTATCGTTATGGATATGCCCAGTCCGTTTTCCTGGTGTTAATGATACTCCCTCTGATGCTGACGAATGTTCGTCCCCTCTCTGTCGTCTGATCCATGTATGGATAAGTACTGTTGAGTTTATTCACAGATAGATAATACAGTGTTGGGTTTTTTACATGTATATATAAATTATGACTCTGCATAATTCTTTTGTGAAGGTATCCAAGTGTTTATGCATTTAGTATGTGGCATGTGTATTTGTATGCTGCCTTGTGTTATGTTTTATTATTTGGTATTTGGTTTAGCTTTAAACGTTTGTGTGTAGGTAGGTAATTTTAAGGTTTTCTGCCTTTTCATTTCTCCTGTCTTCCTTATTCCTATCTGTTTAGTAATAGGGTAATGGTTTGTTGATATTTGTGGGCCCGGCTTAATATATGAGCCATACTTTTGATCTGTTTAATTTTTCTATGTTAGGGTTAAGATTATTAGATATAGGTCAACATTGTGCATTTAGAGGATTCTGTATATTAGTCCTCCAAGACACTTTTGTTTACTCATTGTTGTTTGTCTTAGGAGCTTTTTGTTACTCCTGGTGCAAGGTTGAATTTATTTAAGTGTATTGTAATAAATATTGTTAGATTTTTCCAGTGTTTTTGTTCTGTCTTCCCTCAGTTCACCGTGTTACATAAATAATGTACTGCCTACGATTCCTTTAAAAGATTAAAATTTAAAGAACCAGAACTACGGCCTACACAGGTCGTAACAAGTGGCGACCGTGACAGGATCGTACGCAGGTGTACTCGGTGTTTGGGGGAGCAGTTCAGCTCTGGATTGATGTGACAGTATTTATTGTTGATATTTGATTTTTGGTTTAGTTGCTTTCCTTCCCCATAGGATATTATTTTCATTAAAATGAAGGACTTTACTTTTGACCCGTCGGAATTCTTGGGTTCGGCTGACTGTTTAAAATATTTAGGAGTTTTGACAAGGGCTTATTTGGTACAGTGTGCCCGGTGGTTGGGGATCCCTCATAAGTCCTCTGACACTCGGGCCAATTTGTTAAAACTGGTTAAGGAAAAAGTGTCCCAAGATTTGGCTGAGGGTAATGAGGCAGCTAGCGGCCTAGCTAGTGATTTTGAGAGTGGCACTGATTTTGGGTCGGACCAAGAAGGATCCATAGTCGATGATGTGAGCATAAATCCTGGTTTGTCCCTGTTCGCTGATTCCCCTGCCGTAAAGGTTATGTATGAAGGTCCGGCCAATTTTCCTACTTCGGCCAGGGCTGTTAAAAATGTTAATATTTCAACTAACCCCTTTTTAGCTGAGGAGGCTGTTCCCAACCATGTAACACCTTCTGCTCATGTAATGGGGCAGGAGGAGTTCCATGTAATTTGTAAGAGAATTGAGTTATTGAAGCTGCAGTTTGAGGAGAACGAGAGGGCCCGGAAACATGAGATTGAGTTGCTCAAGCTTAACCTTGAGTTGGCCAAGGTGCAAGGGTCCCCTAATCATGTTAGTTCACCCAATAGCTCATCATCAGACAAATTTAATATTTCGGGTGCACTAAAGTTAATTCCAGTTTTTGATGAGGGGAGCGTACCAGAATTTTTTAAAGCTTTTGAGAGGGTTGCTACCCGGTTGTCTTGGCCCACAGAAATGTGGACGGTACTCATACAGTGTAGATTGACGGGCAAGGCAATCCGGGTGTATAATGCATTGGAAGAGGGCCTTGCCAGAGATTATGACAAAGTAAAGGCTTTGGTTCTCAGGGCCTATGATTTGGTCCCTGAGGCCTATCGCAAGAGATTCAGAACCACTGGCAAGCCCAATTCTATGTCTTTTGTTGAGTACGCTCGTCTCAAGGAGGAGCAGTTTGACAACTGGCTGAAAAGTCGTCAAGTTGCTTCCTTCTCTTCCTTGAGGGAACTGATGGTACTGGAGGAGTTTAAGAAGGTGTGTAGTAAAGAATTGAGGGTTCATCTGGAGGACACTAAAATTTCAACTTTGTCAAAGGCGGCTCAGGTAGCTGATGAGTTTGTCCTGACCCATCGGGCTGGGTCAGGTAACTTCTCGTCCTCATACCCTAATAATAATAGTAATTTGTCTTCTAAGTCGAATAATCCCTTTAAAAACCAATCTAGTACCCCAAATAGTAGCATGAGTAATCATGTTGGTAGTGGCTTCAGAAAGGACTTGAGTGGTGGGCACACTCTGGTTTTTTCTAACCGTGGCAATTCGGGTAAAACTAATCAAATTAGAGGTAATTGCTTTTGGTGTAACAAGCCAGGGCATCGACAAGCTGAATGTAGAGCCAGGAGCCGTTACCTCCAAAAGAATCAAAATAAGAGTCAAAATAATGTTAATCAGCCTACGCCAATCTCACTAATTTCAAATAATTCTATTTCAGAGAGTAAGAATGGTAAAACTGTTGATCCCCAGGTTAGTAGTGAACCAGATGTAGATAAAGTAAAACCTGTATTGTGTGAGTCCACTGGTAATTTATGACCATTTAACAAATATGTCTACCCAGGAAAATTGAAATGTGAGACCTCTACACTTTATGTTAAATTCTTGAGGGACACAGGCTCCGCTAGATCTTTGGTGTTGGCAGGGTCCTTGTCTAACTTAGTTCCCTATACTGGAGAATATGTGGTCCTGGGAGGATTTCCCGATACAGTGGTATCTGCTCCTTTAGTAAGGGTGGAGCTGTCCTTCCCAGGGTATCATAAGGTTACTGAGCTGGCGGTAGTTGAGAGCCTGCCGATACCAGGAATAGACGGAATCCTTGGGAATGATATGTTGAGTGCAGAGGGGCAGGAATTATTTCCTATTGTTTCGGTCACGGCTTGCCCTGTGGCAATAACTACTCGAGCCTCTGCTAAGCGTGCAGCAGAAGCTGATAATGATGATGACCTAGATTTAAGTAATTTAGAAGTAGAGGTAGAGAAGCCCAGGCTAGTAGAAGGTAGTAGTAGTAGCAGTAGTTCTAGTTTTGGAGTTTTTAAATTATTGAAATCTGATTGTGACCGTCTCTCTTTCATACAGGCTCAAAAAGATGAATTTTCATTTGAGTTAGGTAATACTGACAATTTGACCAGGCCCAGGTTTGTGGTTTTGAAAGGATTGTTGTATAGGGTCAGTCGTCCCCCAACTCATCAACTAAATGTGACTAATTGTTTAAAACAAATTGTCGTACCTACCAAGTTTAGGGAGGCTGTGTTAAGCCTTGCACATGAGGACTCCTTTTCTGGCCACTTAGGCTTAAGTAAAACTTTTTGTAGGTTGAGTAAATGTTTTTGGTGGCCAGGAATGAAGTCTTCGGTGAAGAAATTTGTAAGAACTTGTGAAGTGTGTCAGGTGATGGGTAAACCCAATCAACCTATTCCCAAGGCTCCTCTTAACCCAATTCCTTCAATTGGAGAACCCTTTGCAGAATTGGTAATTGATGTGGTAGGACCTCTGCCTAGGACGAAGTTAGGGTTTACGCATCTCCTGACCATAATGGATAGAGCATCACGTTTTCCTGAGGCCTTTCCAATGAAGAAAATAACCTCAAAAGCTGTGTTTGACAAATTAGTGGAGTTTTTCTCCAGGTATGGACTGCCTCGTAAAATTCAGTCAGATTGCGGCTCGAATTTTACAAGCAGGGTATTTAAGAGTAAGTGTGCTGAACTGGCCATTCAGCACATTACCAGTGTACCCTACCATCCTGAGAGTCAGGGTGTGGTGGAAAGATTTCACCAGACCCTTAAGTGTATATTAAAAAAATATTGTTATGAGCAAGGAGAGGATTGGGATAAAGGGCTTCCCTTTGCTCTCTTTGCCATAAGGAATTTTCCCAATTCTTCTACTGGCGTTGCTCCCTTTGAATTAATATTTGGGCACAAGGTTCGAGGACCTTTGGAAATCTTCCATGAATTGCTCGAAGTAAATCAGAGAGTAGAGCGTACGGGGGGAGAAGTTGTTAGTGAACTTAAGTCCAAGTTAGCCGTAGCTTGGAAGTATGCCAAAGATAATTTGTCTGCTTCCCAAGCTACAATGAAAACCAAATTTGATCAGAAGTGTAAGGTACGCTCATTTGAGTCCGGGGACTTAGTATTAGTTTTAAGCACAGATCCAGACAACTTCCTTGAACCCAGGTACAAGGGCCCCTGGAAGGTGTTGAGAAAGTTGTCCGAGGTCAATTATGAAGTTGAAGCCCCTGGAACTAGTCGTAAATGTAAAATTTTCCACATAAACAGGTTGAAATCTTACTCTTCTGATAGACGGGATCCGTTGGCCATTGTTTTTGAGCCAGTTATGAGTGTGGTTGCACCTGTTGAGGAAAACTTGGAAGATGTTTTGGACCAGGTGCCTTCAGATGCTCTAGGTAATAACTTGCAAAATTTAGGTGTATTAAAAGAGGGGTTAGAGCATCTGGAGGCACCTCAGAAACAAGATATACTAAACCTAATTATGGAATTTTCTGACTTGTTTCAGGACTCTCCAGGAAGGACGAGGTTGCCCCAGCATGATGTTGATGTTGGGGACGCTTCTCCGGTTAAGCAAAGCCCGTATCGCCTCAGTCCAGAGAAGCGTGCCATTGTTGAAGACGAAATTAAATACATGCTGGAGTACAATCTCATACAACCATCAGTAAGTCCATGGAGTTCCCCTATAGTCTTAGTGAAGAAGCCTGATGGTAAATATCGTATGTGTGTTGACTATAGGAGGGTAAACTCGGTTACTAAAAATGATTCCTTTCCTCTTCCCCGTATTGAGGATTGTCTGGACCTGATAGGTCCTGCTAGGTTTATTACAAAATTGGATCTGTTAAAGGGATATTGGCAGGTCCCCCTATCTGGCCGTGCCCGTGAAATTTCAGCATTTGTGACGCCCTCAGGTCTTTACGAGTGCAAAGTAATGCCCTTTGGGATGAAGAACGCTGCCTGTACTTTCCAGCGTCTGATGAACAGGGTAATTTGTGGCCTGGAAGGTACAGAAATCTATATAGATGACTTGGTGGTACACAGCAACGACTGGCGGACCCACCTGGTAAGATTAAGAAAAGTTTTTGAGGCACTTAGGGCCGCCGGTCTTGTTGTGAATCTGGGTAAATGTAACTTTGGGAAAGCTAAGGTTAGTTATTTGGGTCACGAGATTGGCTTGGGTAAAGTTGCTCCTAAGCAAGCCAATCTCGAGGCCATAGTTGCTTTGAAGAGACCGTGTAATGTCAGAGAGGTTCGTAAGGTGCTGGGTATGTTGGGATATTACCGTAGGTTTGTCCGAAACTTCTCTGACCTTGCACAGCCTCTAACTAATTTATTGAAAAAAGGGCAGAAATTTATTTGGTCTTCTCGATGCGAAGAAGCATTTTTAAAACTTAAGATGTTACTCGTGTCTAATCCAATATTGGTTTCTCCCAATTTTCAGAAGCCATTCATCATAGCCGTGGATGCCAGTGACGTAGGAATTGGGGGAGTCCTCTTTCAAAGGAGTGATGATGGTGAAGTACGCCCTGTATCTTACTACAGCCGTAAGTTACTAGAGGCGGAAAGAAAGTACTCCACCATTGAGAAAGAGGCTCTGGCATTGGTGCGGACATTGGTACATTTTAAACCTTATGTAACTAACTTTTCATTCCCTATAGAAATTTGGACCGACCATAATCCGTTGGTATTCATTGAACGTATGAAGGGATCAAATCAGAGGATTCTGCGTTGGGCCCTTCAGCTACAAGAGTTCAATTTAATTATAAAACACATTAAAGGGGTGGATAATTGCATCCCGGATGCTCTCTCACGTGTCTAAATTTTGATCTCTCCCTTTGGTTTTTTTTTTTTGGGACCCTCTCGGTTCGCCTGGTTGCAAGTGTTGAGGTTACATCCATGTTTCGAGGTATGTATATATTGAGCTCAGGTATAAGGTTTGTACTCTTGTAAATTGTTCCAGGACCTAGGTTGGTGTGGATAATTCTATATCATATTTTTTTTTCTCTCTGTGTGCCTAATAAAGTTTATTGTTGACAGGTATAGGATTGAATGTGTCCAAATGTTTGATGATGTATTTAAAACTTGCTATGTTCTTGTCCTTTTGCTTAGGTTTAAGATGTTTTTACCTTGTGCTTGGTTTATTACTGTAGATACTACGTTCAAGACTTTGTTTTGTTTTGGTTTAAGATATTTTATCTTATCAGTGGTTTGTAGTAGCTTTAGTGTTTTCCCTGAATTTTCTTTATTTTTGTGGCCCTGCATTTTCTGATGTTTTGTCCAGCCTTGTGGCTTATCATTAAAAGAAAAATTTTGCATTTAGTGAATGAAAATTATTTTTCTTGGGGGAGGAAGGTGTTATGTTAAAGTAGGTTATTTAATTGTTTATAAATAAATTCGGTCTTCGGCAGGAGTAAAAGTTAACTGCCCTTTTCATAAGAGTTCGGTGATAACCTTCGCTCCTCCTCGTCGTTAATTAGTGAATTGTCATTAACTCTTTTGTTTATTTTTCTTTCCAAGTGTTTGGTGTTTAGTGAGAGCCGTGGACGAGACTACTGCTGCCTGAAATGTTCAGTTCGGACCGTGCATTGATCACAGACGTATATCCTAATTCAGCAGCCATTGGTAGACGCCTCTTTTATTCCCTCATAAGGAATTGTGCCTTTGGAGGATTATTTCGCTGGTGTCTTTGAGCCACCCGCGGTAAATTGTACACTTCTTTGGATCACGGACTACGTATGCAGGGGTTTTGTCACCTGCGATAGCCACCTCGCTTGTTACGTCCTGCAAGTGTATGTGTCACTTGCGACCTTCGCTTGACGTTGTTTTCCCCGCCTGAGGATTCTGCGGGAAGACGGTGCCGTCGTTCCGTCCCGGCACTGTTGGAGGTACTATTGCCGTGATCCGAAAGCGTCATCACATCTGTTACACTGCTCGTCTGTGGACCAAGGGTCCGTGAGGAGGAACGTAGGGAGGCATTACCCAGGTAAAGTTACGATCTTTTCATTATCGTTATGGATATGCCCAGTCCGTTTTCCTGGTGTTAATGATACTCCCTCTGATGCTGACGAATGTTCGTCCCCTCTCTGTCGTCTGATCCATGTATGGATAAGTACTGTTGAGTTTATTCACAGATAGATAATACAGTGTTGGGTTTTTTACATGTATATATAAATTATGACTCTGCATAATTCTTTTGTGAAGGTATCCAAGTGTTTATGCATTTAGTATGTGGCATGTGTATTTGTATGCTGCCTTGTGTTATGTTTTATTATTTGGTATTTGGTTTAGCTTTAAACGTTTGTGTGTAGGTAGGTAATTTTAAGGTTTTCTGCCTTTTCATTTCTCCTGTCTTCCTTATTCCTATCTGTTTAGTAATAGGGTAATGGTTTGTTGATATTTGTGGGCCCGGCTTAATATATGAGCCATACTTTTGATCTGTTTAATTTTTCTATGTTATGGTTAAGATTATTATATATAGGTCAACCTTGTGCATTTAGAGGATTCTGTATATTAGTCCTCCAAGACACTTTTGTTTACTCATTGTTGTTTGTCTTAGGAGCTTTTTGTTACTCCTGGTGCAAGGTTGAATTTATTTAAGTGTATTGTAATAAATATTGTTAGATTTTTCCAGTGTTTTTGTTCTGTCTTCCCTCAGTTCACCGTGTTACATAAATAATGTACTGCCTACGATTCCTTTAAAAGATTAAAATTTAAAGAACCAGAACTACGGCCTACACAGGTCGTAACAGTGACATTGCTACTCATGAATTACAGAGGAGAAGGACAGTGACTGCTACTCATGAATGAGAGGAGCGGGACAGTGACATTGCTACTATATTACATACGATAGGCGCCCAAGCCAACCCTAAAACCAAGGAGGACCTGGCAATGGCTGCTGATGACTCCGCAGATAGATCTATTGGCTCCCCCAAATCCCCCCATCCTTAGCTCACAAGGATGACGAGGTTGCAGTGATCAAAGGAACTAACGAGTTTGAGCGAGACTCGAACCCAGTCTGGCAATCACCATGCAAGGACGCTACCACAAGGCCACCACAAGGTTAAGGGGATTTATGATGGATTTTAAATGAAGGCGGGAGTTAAAAATGAAATCAGGAAAGACAACTAAAATACACGCAGGATTTGTACAATAATGACAACATGAGTGATAAGAAAGGGGAGTAGAGGAGAAGAAACGACCTTAGATTTGTGATGCCATGAGGGAGAATGGGGGTCAAAAAAGGACTTTAAATAAAGGAAAAAGGTGAAGACACAATAAGGAAAGGCCAATAAAAATATGCACAGGAAAAGGATAACATAAAAAAATGTGAAATTTCAAACTTGTTACTTGACCATCATATATTCTCAACAAGTCTAAACTTTGGACGATTAAGTGTTGATTTGTCAAAAAAGCAAACAAAAATACACATACATACAAACATACACACATAGACACATACACACACACACACATATATATATATATATATATATATATATATATATATTATATATATATACATGTATATATCTATTTACATTATATATATATATATATATATATATATATATATATATATATATATTATAAATATACATATATATATAAATATATATATATATATATATATATATATATATAAATATATATATATATATATATATATATATATATATATATACATATATACACACACATATATATATATATACATATATATATACATATATACACACACACATATATATATATATATATATATATATATATATATATATATATATATATATATATATATATATCTATATATATATATATATATATATATATATATATATATATATATATATATATATATATATATATACATGCGTGGTGTTGAATTACATTTATAAAGGAGTCAGGATAAATAAAGTCAACATAAAGACTAGTCATAAAATTATCAGAGTCCTGAGATATTATGGCTTCCTTTAATGCATAGGAGTTAATGAGTGATAATGTGTTTTTTTTTTTATTGTCAGAGATTATAGCAAGGGAACGATAAACTTAACTAATTCGCTCTAGTATCTGGAGTTAACTGGTTTTAGTAAGAATTTGAAGAAGAATTTGAAGTAATTCGAACGAAGAAAATCATTAAAGGATAAGGAAGATGAATCAGTAATGAAAATATTTAGGGCGTAGGGGAATTGAAGAAACATGGAAATACGGATAAACGAGATTATGCATGATTGGAAAAAACCCGAGAAATCGTAGCCTTGCTATATCTAAGGATAAGAGTATATTAGTTCGTAATAAATTCAAAACGTTGTTTAATCAATAAGAACAGATATAAAAGTTAGAAATAGATTCACAGAGAAAAGCTGAATGATATTGAAGTATTTCCCAACAAACCTTTGTCTTATGAAAGGACATAGATATACCAAGAGCAAATACAAAGGTTCTCCACAGCTCGGCAAACATGAGTTAGTTAGAATGAGAGTCCTAACGAAATCCTTGCCATGTGAAAGCCAGAATGGGGATTTATATTACAGTGGAATTAGGTCTAAATTGGTTGAAAATATGATAGTTGTGAAATTTTGAACAGTCTACAGGAGAAGGAAAGTTGGATGAAATGGATCAGTCCTTGTTCACGAGAACATTTTACATTTTAAGAAATAGTTTGATCTACGATGAAGGAATATGTGGAATTAATGTTTAATAACAGCAACAAAAACAACAACAACAGCAAAAATAATTATATACTAGAAAATGTGTAATTTACGTCACACTGTAGAAAATGACATATCACAAAAATAATAATAATAATAATAATAATAATAATAATAATAATAATAATAATAATGATAATAATAATAATAATATAATAGAAAAGGTGTAATTTACGTCACACTGAAGAAAATGACATGTCACAAAAACAATAATAATAACAATAATATTAACAACAACAATAATAATAATAATAATAATAATAATAATAATAACAATAATCATATAGTAGTAAAGGTGTAATTAACATAACACTGAAGAAAATGACACATCCATTTCTTGACCACATAGGAAAAATATGGAACACAAAGGTAGATGAAAAATGCCAAATCTTTACCTGCGTCAGCTCCTCGTGATCCAGAGCGCCGTTGTTGTTGGTATCAAACTTGGAAAACATGAGCCCGACGAGATACTCCCTCTCTGATCCCCGGCCCTTCTCGGCCATCAAACGGGCGTGGTGGTAGAGTAACAGGTTATCCTGTGAACGAGAGAAGAATATAAGTTTGGACAGGTTATCAATTCGACAGGAAATCCTGAAATTTGACAGAATAAAAGTTTTATGACAACAGGTGATCCATCAGACCAAAACTGACAGAAACTATAACAGTGGTTTGCAGATTATGCTGTTGAAGAATTTGACAGAATGCAGACAGAAATATAAGAATATGGACGGGGAATAAATAAGTATGAAGATAAGCGGGTTTAACTGACACACAAAAAAAATAAATAAATAAAAAAAAATAAACAAAATTTAAAACAAGAAATATAAACTTAAGCAGTTATCCACTTGACAAAAATAATGACAAAAATTTTTCTATGGAAAAATACGTCTAAAAAACGTACACAAAAATAATAAAAATAAAAGTAAACTTTTCAACTTAAAACAAACCAAAGAGAAGGAAACCTGACCATCCAAGACCATCTCATTCCCTGCAACCTTTCGATTCAATGTG